>NC_044050.1:25691016-25708516 GCF_902167405.1 Gadus morhua | reverse complement strand
GCCGACCGATAACGTTTTCGATGAACGGATCACCAAGTTCAAGAACAAGGGGAAAGATCCGCTTGTAAGTCAATACCTTTATGTTGATAAAATCCCATCTGAATTGTTATATTTTTTATGCCGCCACTGGCCCTTGATTACTACCCTGGTTCTCCCATTCATTAAATCCAGAAACTTCGTGAGAAAAGGATTTCGGAATGTGTTGAGCTGCGGAAATCTCAGAAAAACGAGAGTTTTATGAAGAGGAGGAACATAACTCTTTCGTCTCTCCCGGACGAGGAGGCCCTTTCCCCCGAAGATATCTTCAGGAATGAGGTCGATTAATAACTTGATTTCATACGCAATTGTGTTCACATGCGCAAGACGCTAGATTCTGCCTCATTTCATTGACCCAGATCAGTCACCCAGATCAGTCACCCATAACCTGTCATGTGATGTTCCAGGGTCGAGCCTTATCCATCGCGGAGATTATCCAACACGTTGACAGCGGCTGCATGGACGACAGAATTCGCGGATGTCAAGTTGCTAGGTAGTCCGACTTATTCAGTACCTTCTGGGTTTAACACGCACGCACGCCAGTAGGGCAACCACGGGCTCCAGTTCAGCGACACCAAACTACAATTGCATTCCTTTTGAACTCGTATCAACTAGTGTCTGCATCATTTATATTTTAACGACCTAGGAACTAATTGCACAGCCTAATAATGGCATGGAGCCTTATTATTAACACTAGTGTATTGGAACACTCTTGGTTCCAGGAGCCTTTAGAACCCAGAAGGGCTGCTAGATGAGAAGGTTCATATATAGCGTCTGGTCGCCCAGTCTTGATGCGTTCTCGCCGGTCTCCTCAGGAAACTGCTCTCCCGGGAG
The DNA here is from genome assembly GCF_902167405.1 of Gadus morhua. Lineage (NCBI taxonomy): Eukaryota > Metazoa > Chordata > Actinopteri > Gadiformes > Gadidae > Gadus > Gadus morhua. The sequence goes on along the minus strand of NC_044050.1, from coordinate 25,707,646 downwards.
AAGAACCCTCCTCTGAAGGAGATCGTGGACGCCGGTCTGCTCTCTCGCTTCGTGGAGTTCCTGTCCATGGACGACGAGCCCACCCTGCAGTTCGAAGCGGCCTGGGCACTGACCAACATCGCCTCCGGGACGTCCTGGCATACACAGCAGGTGAGCGCCGCGGAATCACGCACCTGCCTGAATGCTCGCTGAAGGCCCGTTGGGAGTTGACTTTGGTACTGTAGGTATTCGTGCCACATCAGTAGGACTATAAACGTCAGTTCTCTCTGTGGTAGTTTAATTAATCCCAAGTAACTTTGAAACCCAGATGGATTTTGCCATGTAAACATAGTATGACATAGTAATTTTTTTTTTGGAACAGAAAAGGTTTTTGTCGTGACTGTATTGCTGAAGATCGAAGGATGTGGTGGAGCGCTTAAAGACCCATGCATTGTAAAGTCTCTCTTGGCCTCACTAAGCACTCTGGTGCATTCATTACATCCTGCTCTGGGGGGGGGGGGAGAAAGGTGCTCACGCTAAACTGACTCGGGCAGACATGACGTTGACGAAAGCTATTGCTAATGGATCTTTAGTGAGGCCAAGAGACGGGAGGGTGGTTTAATCACCGTCTTACCTCGAGTGGTGGTTTCAGGTGGTGGAGCATGGGGCTGTGCCTGCCTTCATCTCCCTGCTGAGCTCGCCTCTCCTGCACATCAGCGAGCAGGCCATCTGGGCGCTGGGCAACATCGCAGGTAATCACAGAGCCTGCTATGGACAGGACGATGTGCCCCGCAGGTCTCGGTACTGAAAAGTACTGCGGGATTATCTTTAATGTCCTGAAGGAGAAGCTCCCTCGTCTGCGGTATAAACATTCAACATTTCAGACGGCAATTTACAGTTTTAAGTAAGATGTATGTATGTGTCCTCAATATCCTTTTTGATATTGATTCCTGAAAGCAATGCAGTTCTGAGTAAAGTACCGCCTCAAGGCGTTAGTTCTTCCATTAGGTCTATGGTCCTAGTACTGGTTCTTGGATCATGAACACTTTCCCCTGGCTGTTTATTTTTATTTTTGGTTTTTTTCAGGCGACGGTCCGGCTTACCGCGACGCTCTGATCGACTGCCACGTCATCCCGGCGCTGCTGTGCCGGATCACTCCGGAAACCCCGGTGAGCCGACCCTAGCGCTACCGGGCCGTCGCCTCAGAGGGCCTTCGGGGTCACGTCCTCCTCGCCGGCTGACACCAGGCACCAATATTCAGAATGTATTATAGAAATAAACCAATATAGTCACTAGGTGTAGGTCTGATGGTGCTGACGGACTACTTTTCTAAGCTAATGACGACCACCTTCCTGTTTTTTAATTTGAAATAGTTATATTATACAAGGATGGTGACTATGCACTGGAGGGATACATTTTGATTTTAGTGCTAACAATGTCTTCCACAATTTTGTGTTTTCCTACTTTTACATCATGTGGGAACAGGCAAACTCAAATCATTTGGTCCAAGATGCCCTCTCCTCCCAGCTGCCGTGCTGGAGTGGGTCTGAAGGTCTTTTGGTAGATGACGGTCTCTTCTCCACTGTGACTGGGCCCCACAATCCCTACTTGCAACTAGTATGCAGACAACAAGCTTTACACGGGATACGTGTTGGCACTGGTTTTATGAAGTGTGCGACTCGTTGGCGCACTTGCATCAGTGGTCCCGAGTACTACAAGATGTGCTCTAGCTACACGGGGCACACTGCGAGTCTTAATATTAATGCACGCCACTTATTTGCATTCTAATCTAGAATGCAAATAATAATCTTAGCCCAACTGGGAAACATTGTCCTCTCTTCCCCTACAGAAAAAAAAACCTCAATCATATGGATGACATTGTTGGGCATAATTGAAAGAGCAGATTTTTTATCTTCTTTGAAGATATAACAAGCAAATGTGGAAATGAGCTAGAAAGGTGACCGTCTCCTCTGGCCCTATAGGTGGGCTACCTAAGGAACCTCACCTGGACCCTATCCAACTTGTGCCGAAACAAGAACCCATTTCCCCCGCTCTCCGCCGTCCAGCAGGTACCAGAGTCTGACCGCCTTAGGTCTCAAATACCTTCCTTCATTTAGCAGATGAGTAGTGTCCATCGCATTTTGCTGAGGACAAGCTGAGTGATCATGATCCGAGTGACATTTTGTCACAAAGGTTCTGAGCGACCTAGTTGGATATCCAAATGCAGTGCAAAGAAGCCATAGGAATCAGTAATTGTTATTGGCACGTCCGTTACAATAGTGGTCAGTATTTCATGGGGCCTTCTTGGTGACACGAGGGACCACTCACTCCCACCTTTCTGCTAGAGCTTAAAGGGTACATGGCTAACTCGCCCCTGGTTGTATAATATGGAACCAGAACCATCGCATCAGGCGCTGGTCTTTAACGCAAGCTCTTCCCGTCCACCAGCTTTTGCCGTCCCTGGTCCAGCTGCTCCACCTGGGTGATAAGGACGTCCTGTCGGACGCCTGCTGGGCCATCTCCTACCTCACCGACGGCTCCAACGACCGCATCGACGTGGTGGTGAAGACCGGCATCGTGCCACGCATGGTCGTCCTCATGGGCCACGAGGAGCTCGCCGTCTTGGTAGGGCTCGCTTCCTGGTGGTTAGCGGGTGTATTTTTAAAGGTGACAAATTAGACCACCACGTGTGTGTGTGTGTGTGGGGATTAGCCGTTGCATGACGTTTTGAAAATCGGCCTCTTCTGACATCACAAGTGGGCGTGTGTCCACCTAGATGTATGACGGATAGATGAGCTACGTTTGCTAGGGTCCACTGGGTAGGCTGGTAGACTGATCTATCCAGCGCACATCTAGGTGGACACGGCCACTTGCGATGTCAGAAAATGACAGATTCTCGCAACGGCTCATCGCACTCACACCTGGTTGTATAATATGACACCGGGAAAAACTGCCACGCTCTGATTGGTTCCCCAGACTCCCGCGCTCCGCTCCATGGGGAACATCGTGAGCGGCTCGGACGTCCAGACGCAGATGGCCATCGACGCGGGGGTCCTGGCCGCGCTGCCCCGCCTGATGACGCACCCCAAGGCCAGCGTGCAGAAGGAGGCCGCCTGGGCCCTGTCCAATATCGCCGCCGGACCGGTCAAACAGATCCAGCAGCTGATCACCTGTGGACTGCTGCCCCACCTGGTGGCGCTGCTGAAGAATGTCAGTATGACGGGGCAGTTTGACTAGCCTGGCTCCGCCCGCCCAAGTACTTCCCGGCGTCGGCGCGGGTTTCATTTTTTTTTTTTTTTTTTTTTTTTTTTGTCGAAGTATTTCCCCTTCAGTACTACGTCTGGGTCTGTGCGGTATGTGGGTGGGTTTTCTCCGTCTACATTTTCTGCGTCCAATCCGCGAACATAGGGGAGCGGCTGAGAACAATGACGATAAAGTCAGCTCTCGTTGACGGGACATCTTCACGCACGGTGTTTGGTTTGTTAACGGCCTGCGCGCAACGTGATTCCCGGCCAAACCTTAGGGCAGATCCAGAGTGGCACTGGGCAGATCCAATATTTTTAAACTGCAACAGACACCCGCCTTCATGCGAGTTAACGTTTGTCAATAGAGTAGGTCCAGACTCTCTGTACAAATGAAATGAAGTACGAGAGTCTGGTAGGACCAGGCTAGCAGTTGACTGGATTGATTGAAAACTTTATTGAACGACAATAAATCCTTTTTTTTCAAAAGGAGAGACGATAAAGCCCAAAGGCTTGTTTGCACTGTGGTCCTTAAATGTGTTGTGCTCATTGCCGAGAGGGCGCTGTGTAGGTTGGTTTGGGTCCAGTTAACTCCATGATGGTGTGGTGAGCGGGACTTCATGGTAGAAACTGTAGAGACCTGGGTGACTAATTTGTTTCAATGTCGTTGCCGGCTCCTTGACATTGGAGCTAATGGCGACGTATAACTTATGCTTGCGTGTCCTCTTATGCGACGGCTCCTTCATCAGTCTTTTTAATAGTTTAGCTCACTTGTTTGTCCGTAACTCCTACAGCCTTTAACTGTAGGTCATATTTCTGGATGTGTGTATTCTCGGGTCCTCTCAGGGGGACTTCAAGACCCAGCGGGAGGCGGTGTGGGCCATCACCAACCTGACCAGCGGGGGCACCGTGGAGCAGGTGGTCCAGCTGGTGCACAGTGGCGCCCTGGAGGCCATCCTGGACCTGATGCAGGTGAAGGACACCAAGACCGTCCTGGTGATACTGGACGCCGTCAGCAACATCTTCTTGGTGAGCCGCTGGTGACGGGTGTTCTTGCACATTTTAGGTTGGAAAGTTGAGGTCTTTGGATTTGCTCTCCCTGTTTCTCCCCAATTGCCCACACACACTTGAGGGATGCATTTTGATTTGAGCCCAACAATGTCTTCCATCATTTTGTGTTTTACATCATGAAGGAACTGGCAAACTCAATCATTTGGTCCAAGATGCCCCCTCCTCCCAGTTGCCGTGCTGGAGTGGGTCTAAAGGTGTTTTGGTAGATGACGGTCTCTTCTCCACTGTGACTGGGCCCCACAATCCCTACTTGCAACTTGTATGCAGACGACAAGCTTTACACGGATACGTGTTGGCAATGGTTTTATGAAGGTGTGCTACTCCTTGGCTCACTTGCATCAGTGGTCCAGAGTACTACAAGATGTGCTCTAGCTACACGGGGCACACTGTGAGTCTTATTAATGCACGGCACTTATTTGCTTTCTAATCTAAACCCCCATTTAGCCCAACTGGGAAACAAGGGAAACATTGTCCTCTCTTCCCCTACAGGAAAAAAATACAACTATATTTCATAAATAAATGATCTCAACTTCATCCACTAGTTTGTAAAACAACTGCACATTTGTTGGTAAGCAGTCCTTCTTTGAAGGCCATCATTTGATGGCTCACTTCCTGTTGGCGTCGCTTGTGATTGGCCAGAAGAGCTTCTGGAGTTTGTCTTCATGGGACTGTAGAATCAGCTAAAGCATGGGTCGCCTATCCGTCGGCAATGAAGGTCATTAACGCAACGGATAGGCTCATAAGTCTGCATGCATCTGCATTTGGCTTTTATTTATTTTTTGCTTCTTTCTGCAGGCCGCAGAGAAACTGGGCGAGACGGCGAAGCTGTGTCTGCTGGTCGAGGGACTAGGCGGTTTGGACCGGATTGAGATGCTGCAGAACCACGAGAACGAGATGGTGTACCAAGCGGCCCACAACCTCATAGAAAAGTTTTTCAGTGCCGTGAGTAGATGTTCAGAGTGGCCTAAACCTTGGAATACATGCGTTGCGCTTCCTTGATGCTTTGTGATCTTATTTATATGGAATTGCAGCAGTTTGGTACTGGTGCATCACATTGGTAGCGATGCTTTGGGTCTTTTTTTCCCCCCCCTTCAGGACGATGAGATCTTGGAGACGGAGGCTACAGAGGACGAGTTTATTTTCCAGACGGCTGATGTCAAGAAAACGTTTCAATTTTAAAACTTGTCTTTTGACACTTTTTCTAAAGCTAATAAAAAATATTTTGTCATAACTTTTGCCTGACCACAAATCATTCAACTAGCAGTCACACCGAAACATGGCCTATTGAGGAGATATTAACGATTTAGTTCCGTAAGGCTAACTGTGAAAGCCGTTTAAATGGGGTAGGGGTGCCAAATTTGTGACGTTTTCATTTTTGTTCAGTTGTGTCGGAGCGTTTTGACGGGAAACTTTTAATTAAAGGGAAATCTTTATTCCTCTATCGTGGTTTAGGGGCTAGGGATGACGCAAATGGGAAAGGTTCAAAACGTTGGCTAATTCAGATTCAAGTTAAGCAGACATGCACTCTTGAGGTGGCTCATGAAGCAGCACCAAGACATTTCTGACAAATGGTATGGGCGGAATGGTAAAGACAAGCGTACAGGTTCGGATTATCTGACAACAATTGGCGTCCAGGCAAACTATTCCGAAATGTGGTTAACCCCAGTAACGGGTCCATTGAGGTTATGTTGGCTTTATTGTATTAGGCAAATCTTTGACGGATCGAAATCAACCTCTGCACAACTGACATTATTTTCTCAATGATTTGGTAAAGGTAACGATGATACAGATTAACTTGACTTTCATGAGAAATATATAACGTGTACAATTTTGGGTTCGCTGCAGCTTTTACAAGCCAAACAATATTTTACATCAAATCTCATCTAGAGGGCATTCTAGGACATGGTCAATGGCTGATCCCATTGGCCACACGTCCTAATTATCCGGCCTTATTTCCTGACATCAAACCATGCATTGATTGAGAGACCATCTAGCGGCAGTAATTCAAGGTATGAAATAGTTGACATTGTACCTATTGGGAGGGAACACTGAGGTTTTAAGATTTAACTCCACAACAAAAACATTACGTTTGACATCAGATGTCTTTTAATTGAACCCCATGAAGATGCAGTTGTAGAAAAACACCAGGTGTCCCTTGAAATCCTTAACATTAGTTTGAATGTGTGAACTGAAGCATGGCTAGGTTCATGTTGAGGAACTGAAAATGTACTAGTAAGGTAGAAAACGGAACTCCCAACGACATAAGTTAGGATCTCTAATACAGACATTAAATTAATCTCATCACATGTCAAGTGACCTGGCAACCCCTCATCTTGATCGTGGCTCTGGTCACCGACGCTCTGTCTAGCTAGAGTCAGCATAGGCGCAACGCTTTTTCAATAGTCTGGGTGGCGAATACCTTGTACAGTACAAAAAGGACATGCATATGGCTCTGCATGACAAGACATGACACACATTGTTGTTGGAAGCAAATGCACGAGATGTAAAACCACAATCAAGAAAGACATCTTAGGTTCTCCCGTCAGGTTCTGTCAGGAAGCACCTGGGTGGGGAACAGCTGGGCGAGAAACGGCACACGTCGTCCGATGGGAACACAGCTACTGCTCTCATTGGTTCTGCTCAGACGGGTGCCACTTGTACAGTACATGTCATTAATGTCTCTGTGAAAAAATTGATTTAAACGAAAACCGGATTGGATAGAGTTTGAGATCTCAGGTCTGTGACGGACATCCATAAGCACCAACAACATACAGACCAGGAATCCATACAAGGTCTGAGAGGTAGTGGAGGTGAGGTAGTCTGGAGAAAAGTTGTGGAGAACTAGCTGGACCTAAGATCCACACAGTGGCGGTCTCCATCCCACAGATGGGTCTAAATCCTCTTTCGTAGTAGTGTGTGTGTGTCTCTTTACACCCTGTTGTAGCTGTGCGTGTGTGTGTCTACATCTTCTCATAGCTGAGGGTGTGTCCGCAGGTGGAGCAGGTCTTCTGGTAGAGGTCCTCTTCGGCATCCAGGACCTCCTCTGGTCCGTACTGGTGCTGATGTGCCTGGGTGTCTTTGGTCCACACACTGCTACGCACGGCCCGTCGCAACTCTATACACACACACACAGACAGACAGACACACACACACACACACACACACAGAGAGTCAAGTGTTGGGGTTTGTAGGTTATAAGGGTCAGGGTAAAAGTGGGGTTCATAGGTTATTTGGGTAAGTAGGATAAGGGGTGAACTAGGGTTAGGGTTTGTAGGTTGTTTGGGTTCGTAGGGTGAACTGGGGTAAGGGGTTTGTAGAGTTAGGTTGATGTATTGCCAGAGAGGGTACTGACCTTTGACCTTTTTGTTGAAGCGTTTCTGCGCTTGCACCTCTTTGTTCTCCTGCCGCGTCTCCTTGGCTTCCTCCATCGCCTCCTCCGAGCCAAACACCTCCTTGCACCTGCTCTCCACCTGCACACAAACTGAACCTTAAACAACGCACATATACACACACACACACGAAACCTGAACCACAAATAACGCACATATACACGCATGCGTGCACAGACTTAACCATAAACCACGCACATATACACGCACGCGTGCACAAACGAACGCACACAATCCCAGGCTTAACCATAAACAACACGTATGCGCGCACACACAAACACACACACTGCACCCCCACCTGGGTCCTGAGGTAGAGCTTCATGTCGCCCCAGCGGGGGTTGTGGGGGTTCTTGCGGAGGATGCAGCGGAGTGGGGGCTCCCTCAGGTCCAGGTCGCAGTCCTTCAGCAGGAAGTTCTTCTTGGCGTCCGACCGGCTCACCAGCTGGTGCTTCCCATCGTTATCCCTTAACACACACACACACACACACACACACACACAGTTTATAGATATATACACACACACACACAGTTTAGATACACACACAGTTTATAGATACACACACAGATAGTTTATAGATAAATACAAACAGTCTATAGATACCGTTTTAAGACACACACACACACACACACACACACACACACACACACACACACACACACACACAGAGATTATATAGATGCAGTTTTAAGATACACAGTCTACAGGAACATATAGACACACAATCTATAGATACAGACACTAAAACACACACAGTCGATAGATACATACAGACACTGTCTGTAGATACATACACCAAGTCTGTAGATAGACACATACAATCTATACATGCAAACAGAAAATAATAATATATATATGTTTTATATATCATATACCTGCACTTGTCGCACACTGAAAGGTCGAAGCTGTTGCTGAGGTAGGAATCCATGAAGGGTTTACCACACTCATCACACACCAGGTAGTCGGTCTCTATCACCGGGGCTATACACACAAAACACTTCATTACAGCCACCACAATCCACTCAGAATCCGTGTGCACCATAAATATAGCCCACCTGGTTGATGCACCACAGGTTTGACCCTCTGCATGTCTTCCTCGTCCTCTTCCTCAATGAAGAATCCGGCTCCTGAATCGATGGTCTTGGCGACTTTGGCCGAAGTTGAGCCTTCGATCGCCGCTAGAGATCGGCTCGCTAGTCGGGCTTGTCGAAGCATCAACGCCCGCTGTCGGTTCCGCTCTATCTTAGCTCGCATCGCCGGTGAAAGCTCTACTCGGTCGGTTTGCTGACTTGTCTTGGATGCTTCAGAGTCGGTGGCAGGAGCAGCGATCTGACACTCTGCTGGTTCCATGTCTGCAGCCTTGCGGTGACCAGACCACCTGCGACACTTTTCTGGTTTAGTGTACGGAAGGTGTACTTGTGTCAAATGTGTTCATGCATCTCCTTTTCCTAGCTGACGATTGTACAAGGGTGAACGCAATGGCGTATCACATGTTCTATTGTTTACAACCGCTTCCTCCCTACTTCGTACTTTCACAGTAAAAGGCCCCTGGTAGGAAGTCTGAGGAGCTAACAAATTGTACTTTAATTCAACGAATCCTTAAGAACTGTAAACGTTCTCCGTTTTATGAAATATTGCAAATATATAGGTATATTGTTCATAATTGTTAACGATTATATATAATATATAATAATTAAATTAATGCTCTATTAGTGGTGTTGTTCAAATACTGTGACAGATGAGGGCACCATCCATTCATCAGAAAAAGTACTTATACATTCCAAAGCATAAAGTCTCTCCTTAATCCTCATTGTATGGTGATAGATAAAATATCGTATTTTAAAAAATCACTTATTCTTGTTTTAAGACGAGTATGAAAAGAGGACGATGTGTAGGTCTACATTAAGCAGTGTTTGGGTTCTGAATGAAGTTTTACATCCGTTAAATCCGTTTTACTGTTGGATTGTAAACTACGATAGAACAACATAACTGTGTAGGCCTGCTGAACTGATGGTATAACGCGGCTGCTAAAACAAACCCATCATGGGGCGAGCACGCCACCTGGTGGTGGGTGTTGGCTGCTGTCGGGCGAAGCGTCTGGTTGGCGAACGCGTGAATCGGCGTTGGCGACGATAAAAACTATATATTTGTTCGTTTAAAGACGGCTTTCATACAGCTCAAGTGTATTTGTTAGTAGAGACAAATGTCTTCAGTTAACAAGGTGAGCGTTGTTAACTGACAAAATGATGCCTCGTTGACCTTTGATTTGAGTACAGGAGAGAAGATAGAGGACAGAACAGAGGATAGTACTTGACAGAGGAAACAGTAGGACAGACACTGGATTATATTTACATCATCTGACTCTCTCCCAATGGGACTTTATTAGGTTTTTCTTTTACATAGAAAGTAGGAAACAAATCACTATTGAGTGATGCATTCTCACAAATAAATAAGCATTATCAAACACCCCTTTGCACCCGGTGGAAGTGATCGAAAAACTATTGATTACCTATTGGGATGTTCAGTATGAATTGTGGTTAAATTATGTGTGCTTTGTTATATTACTATATTTTTTTGATATATATATTTTTTTACAATTTCCTGTTTCTTGCCACAATAAAACAATAAAAGAGTAAATGAAAGAGTTCGCCAGGTCCCAAAACCTACTTCAGCGTAGGTCATTCGTTCACCACTCAACCTTTACACCAGATTCACCAGAATCAATCCGAATGGGAGCTCACTTTAAAATGAGACCGGTGATTCCAGTACTACTGTACTGTACTTTACTGTGCTGATGGATGCTAGCTCTGAACTCTACTTTTCTGTTGGATGCTAATTCTTTCTCGTATACGCTTCTGTCGGATGCCAGGTCAGACTAGTGGTAGGGTAGGATTATGTCACAATAGAACACAATAGAACGCCATCTTGTGTCAATCATGCAGTAAAAGGTCTTCAGTAACGGTGTGTTGAGCATACAGTAACGGTGTGTTCAGCATAAAATACGGGTGCACACATACACATGGAAACAGTAAATTAACCTAGTGGAACATAATAAACACTCCCCATAGGCCTACAGCAGCCCAGACGGCCTGCCAAGGACGGAGAAGCAGGTGGGACACATAAACATACGAGTACCTGAGCATGAAAGGTCCAAGACAATATACAATATAGTCCAAGAAAAATATATGCTACCTACTGTTGATTTTATACATGTATATAAAGTTAGGATAGAAATGCATTCATATCGCTTGACATTGTATATGCGTCAAAAACAAACAAAGGGATGGAAATACTCTGTGCTTTGAACTTGGACATTTGCATCCAGTGGTTGAAATAAAATATTGTCGTCATAAATCCACAGTCTGAACACTTTCAAAGAGTTCCACTAGTCCTGAACAACCAGCGTGCTGTGGTCTGATTCTGTGAAGGATTCTTTCTGGGTAAGAAAACATTTGTTTAACAAGCGTGTGTTTCTACTTTTCTAACTTCTGTAGACTTTCCTGCTGGGGTCATGTCACTGTGAATGACGGTAAAATAAATCCCTTATTAAGATGTATGACAAGGTGTATAAAACCGATTATGTTGTCTAGATAACAACGCTTCTCCAGAGAACCCCCCCCTCAGCACGTTCTCTTCGCCAGTTCAAAATCTGATGACACGGTAACTGGTAACATGAATTGTAGTTAGAAGACTGTGATGTGTGATAGTCAAGTCTCGCGCTACAACAAACAAGCAGGAAGGAACTGATCGTTTGCATTGGGAGAAATGCGTGTCGGATGTATAAATTACAGTATAATATCTATCATATAAATCATAGATAGAAACGGTTTCAACGCAGGGGGTGAAACGAGGAGGGTGAAACATGAGGAAGATCCTGGTTCTCCCCTCCTCTTCCTCCGTCACCATGCCCCCGGACCCTACAGGAATGTCGGGGAGTCTCTTCAGAGTGTTGTCCCACCCCCGACAGAGAGAGAGGACCTTCCATTGGCTGGACTCATCCTGATTGACAGGTCCGTCTGCGCCACTGTTTGATACATGGCTTTTGTGTATGTGTGTGTGTGAGACTAAGGCTGCGTCTATGTGTGTACATGTATAGGTATCCGGTGTGTGTATGTGTTGTGTGTATGAGTGAGTGAGCGAGGGAGTGAATGAGTGTGTGTATGTGTGTCTCTCTCTCTCTGGTGGTGGCGGTCTCCCTCTCTCTCTCCCTCTCTCTCCCTCTCTCTCTCTCTCTCTCTCTCTCTCTCTCTCTCTCTGTTGATGGTGACTCTCTCCCTCTCTTCCTTCTTTCTCTGTGTTGCAGGGATCTCTCTCTCTCTTCTCTGTGGCGGGGGTCTCTCTCTCTCAGATGGTGACGGGGGTCTCTCTCTCTTCTCCGTGGCGGGGGTCTCTCTCTCTCAGACGGTGACGGGGCATACGATGATCTTGTCCTCCAGCATGACGCTGACCACGAGGAAGACGAAGTACAGCAGGAACATGAAGAAGCCCAGCAGCTTGCTCATGCGCCAATTGCAGGAGGCGATTGAGATGATGACGAAGAGGAGCATGATGAAGAGCAGCACGATGGCACAGAACAGGCCATTGGAGCTCACCTGCACATTCTTGAAGTCGTTCAGGATGTTGTAGATCAGCCAGGGGAACGGAAGTCTGCAGAGATGTAAGAGAACCAGAGGACTAGAACCAGAGCACTAGAACCAGAGAGATATAACCAGATAACTAGAACCAAATAGCCAGAACAAATGAACTACAGAGAACTAGAACCAATTAACTAGAACCAGAGAACCAGAACCAATGAACTACAGCAGAGAACTAGAACCAATTAACTAGAACCAGAGAACCAGAACCAATGAACTACAGCAGAGAACTAGAACCAATTAACTAGAACCAGAGAACTAGAACCAATTAACTAAAGCCAGAGAACTTGAACCAGAGAACTGGAACCAATTAACTAAAGCCAGAGAACTAGAACCGATTAACTAGAACCAGAGAACCAGAACCAATGAACTACAGCCAGAGAACTAGAACCAGAGAACTAGAACCAGAGAACCAGAACCAATTAACTAAAGCCAGAGAACTAGAACCAGAAAACCAGAACCAATTAACTAAAGTCAGAGAACTAGAACCAAATTTCTCTCTCTCTCTCTCTCTCTCTCTCTCTCTCTCTCTCTCTCTCTCTCTCTCTCTCTCTCTCTCTCTCTCTCTCTCTCTCTCTCTCTCTCTCTCTCTCTCTCTCTCTCTCTCTCTCTCTCTCTCTCTCTCTCTCTCCCGGTGTCTCTCACCCCACGGTGATGTCGAAGATGTTGGACCCAACAGAGCTGGACACGGCCATGTCCCCCAGACCCTTGCGGGCTACGATGACGCTGGTGATGAGGTCCGGGATGGAGGTGCCAGCCGCTAGGATGGTCAGACCCATGATCTCCTCCGTGATAAAGAACGTCTCGCCCACCTGGGGAGGAACCGCGCCATGGTTACACCTACACCCAGTCATTTAAAACACCGAACTGGACTAGAGTTGAATCACTGGACTGGAGTTAAAACAATGGACTGGAGTTTAAAGACTGGAATGGAGTTGAAACAGAAGAGCTGGGATTAAAACCGGAGTAAACAGAAGTTCTGCAGACATGGATTGTAATATTTGCAGATCAGGAGTTATATGGGATTCAAAGGGCCGGATTTAGTGTGGTAGGGTGACGAGTTCGCCGATCCGTGCAGATTATCTGGGATTATCTGATAAGTAACACGTACACCTTCTATACACTAGGTAGAGAGAGAGAGAGAGAGAGAGACAGAGAGAGGGAGAGGGTACATAAACTCTTTACTTGTATATTTATGATATATGACATGTTGTATGACATGTGACGGGCTGTGTGTCATGTGACGGGCTGTGTGTCATGTGACGTGCTGTCTGTCATGTGACCCGTTGTATGTCATGTGACAGGCTGCATGACATGATGATATATTGGAGGGGGGGGTACCTGGTGAGCCCACCAGACCATCAGGTAGGAGAAGGCGGCGATCCAGCAGATCGCTCCGACGAAGGTGACCGGGAAGAACCGGGCTGACGTCTGAAAACCAATCAATACATGAGTCAATAGATCAACAGATCAATACATGAATCAATAGATCAACAAATCAATACATGACTCAATAGATCAACAGATCAATACATGAGTCAATAGATCAACAGATCAATACATGACTCAATAGATCAACAGATCAATACATGAGTCAATAGATCAAAAGATTAATACATGAGTCAATAGATCAACAGATCAATACATGAGTCAATAGATCAAAAGATCAATACATGACTCAATAGATCAAAAGATCAATACATGACTCAATAGATCAAAAGATTAATACATGAGTCAATAGATCAAAAGATCAATACATGAGTCAATAGAACAATTAATGAATGAATAAATCCACAGATCAATACATGAGTCAATAGATCAAAAGATCATTGCATGTGTCAATAGATCAAGAGATCAATACATGAGTCAATAGATCAAAAGATCAATACATGTGTCAATAGATCAAAAGATCAATACATGAGTCAATAGAACAATTAATGAATCAATGAATCAACAGATCAATACATGAGTCAATAGATCATTACATGAGTCAATAGATTAATACATGAGCCAATAGATCAATAGATCAATACATGAATTAATAGATGAACACATGAACCAATAGATCAATACATGAGTCAAAAGATCAATATGTGAATCAATAGATCAATACATGAATTAAGAAATCAATACTTGAATCAAAAAATTCAAACATCTATACACAATATATTCATCTTTCAATCATTTTTAAATCTATCAACCAATCGTAGTATATGTTTGCGCATGTGTGTGCGTACGTGCATAGACATGTGGGTGTGCGTGTGATAGATGTGTTTGTGTGCATGTAAAGATGTGTGTGTTTGTGTGAACAAATGTGTGTGTGTGTGTGTGTGTGTGTGTGTGTGTGTGTGTGTGTGTGTGTGTTTCTGTGTGTTTGCATGGGTGCGTGTGTGCATGTGTTTGTGTGTGAGTACGTGTGTGCATAAGTGTGTGCGTGTATGTATGTGTGTGTACAGATATGTGTGTGTATGTGTGTGTGTGTAAAGATGGATGCGTGGGTACAGATATGTGTGTGCGTGTGTGCGTGTGTGCGTGTGTGCGTGTGTGTAAGGATGTGTATGTATGTGTGCGTGTGTAAAGATGTGTGTGTGTGTGTGTGTGTGTGTGTGTGTGTGTGTGTAAGGATGTGTGTGTCAGTGTGTGTGTAAGGATGTGTGTGTGTAAGGATGTGTGTGTGTGTGTGTGTGTGTGTGTGTGTGTGTGTGTGTAAGGATGTGTGTGTGTGTGTGTGTGTGTGTGTGTGTGTGTGTGTGTGTGTGTGTGTGTGTGTGTGTGTGTGTGTGTGTGTGTGTAAGGATGTGTGTGTGTGTGTGTGTGTGTGTGTGTGTGTGTGTGTGTGTGTGTGTGTGTGTGTGTGTGTGTGTGTGTGTGTGCACCTCTCTCCGGACGTCGGGCAGGGTGAGCCACAGCGGCAGCACGATGGGGAGGATCACCAGGTAGGTGATGCGCTTCCTGTTGGTCTCCGGCCACGCCAGGCTGAGAGGCTGGTCCTCGTCCTCGTCCTCCTCATCACCTCCCTGGAGAGGAAGAGGGAGAGGGCGGGGGGGAGAGAGGGGAGAGGGGGGAGAGGAGAGAGAGGGGGGAAAGAGAGAGAGAGAGAGAGAGAGAGGGAGAGGGGGAGAGAGGGAGAGGGGGGTATGGGGGGAGAGGGAGAGGGAGGAGGGAGGGGAGAGAGGGGGGAAAGAGAGAGGGAGAGAGAGGGAGGGGAGAGAGAGAGGGAGAGGGGGAGAGAGGGGGAGGGGGGAGGGAGAGAGAAAGAGGCGGAGGGGGGTGAGGGGGGAGAGAGAGAGAGAGAGGGGGGAGAGAGGGAGGAGAGGGGGGAAAGAGAGAGATGGGGGGAGGGGGGAAAGAAAGAGGGCGAGAGAGAGAGAGAGAGAGAGAGGGGGGGGGGGGGTTGTGTTAGAGGAGGTGTACATGGAGGACCCGGGGGGAGGAGGTGTATGTCAGGAGGTCTGGGGGGGGGCTCACCTCCTCTCCGGTGCTGCCGTTGGGCGGCGTGACCTCCACCGCCACGTTGGATCTGTTGGGGATGTTCTTATCATCCACCAGGGGGCGAGCAGCCGAGACTGAGGACAGAGGAGACGAGACTGAGGACGGAGGAGACGAGACTGAGGACGGGGGAGACTGAGGACAGAGGAGACGAGACTGAGGACAGAGGAGACGAGACTGAGGACGGAGGAGACTGAGGACAAAGGAGACGAGACTGAGGTCAGAGGAGGAGAAGACTGAGGACAGAGGAGACGGGACTGAGGACAGAGGAGACGAGACTGAGGACAGAGGAGAGGAGAGGAGACTGAGGACAGAGGAGACGAGACTGAGGACAGAGGAGACGAGACTGAGGACAGAGGAGACGAGACTGAGGACAAAGGAGGAGGAGACTGAGGACAGAGGAAACGAGACTGAGGACAGAGGAGACGAGACTGAGGACAGAGGAGACGAGACTGAGGACAGAGGAGACGAGACTGAGGACAGAGGAGGAGGAGACTGAGGACAGAGGAGACGAGACTGAGGACAGAGGAGACGAGACTGAGGAGGAAACTGGCTAGCTACGAGGGGCTAGTTGTGAGGGGCCAGCTGCGAGGGGCCAGCTGTGAGGGGCTAGCTGCGAGAGGCTATAGTTGTGAGGGGCTAGTTGCGAGGGGCTATAGTTGTGAGGGGCTAGCTGCGAGGGGCTAGCTGCGAGGGGCTAGCTGCGAGTTTAGCTGTTTGCAGTTAGCTACTCACCCCCACCGTTGGCTGTGTCTTCTTTACAAGGCTGCTTCGCCATCTTGTTGAGGATAGACGCCTTCTCTTTGAATTGTCCTGAAACAACAAAAA
>NC_044050.1:25643516-25686016 GCF_902167405.1 Gadus morhua | reverse complement strand
GTAATATAAGGAGTGATTTTGTGAGTGGCACAGGTGGTAATATGTGACAATGGAGTGATATTGTAAGTAATATTTGGGGGTGATAAAAGGAGTGAGATATCGAGTGCTATCAGGGGTGATATAGAAGAGTGATATTGTGAGTGATAAAGGCCGTGATCTTAGTGGGAAGAGAGTGTTCTTCACAGTGATCTGCAGACTTCTGCCCCCTCAGAGGAGGTGTCTATTCTTAGCGGTGCTAATGAGATCAGGGCAGATTGACCTGGGAGGATTAGCCAGGAGCTAGTGACACATGAGGCCAGGAAGGAAGAGAGAGGGAGAGGGAGAGGGAGAGGGAGAGGGGGAGAGGGGGAGAGAGAGAGAGAGAGAGAGAGAGAGAGAGAGAGAGAGAGAGAGAGAGAGAGAGAGAGAGAGAGAGAGAGAGAGAGAGAGAGAGAGAGCGAGAGGGAGAGAGATAAAGAGGGAGAGGGAGAGAGACAGAGAGAGACAGGGAGAGAGAGAGAGGCAGAGAGAGAGGCAGAGAGAGACAGAGAGAGATAGCGAGAGAGAGAGAGAGAGAGAGAGAGAGGGAGAGAATGACAGCAAGGCTTATTCTGTTATTTGAGGTTTAGTGATAGCACACAGGTAGGGGGCGGGGGAGGTATCAGCAAGCTGATCATTTCAACTTTCACCCGCTGAGCTTGAGATAGCTCCACTGATGCCCACCTGCGACTCATCTTTTAAATGTCCCGTATTGGAACAGCACGTGCGATGTGGATCAGCCATTACACATGTGGAAGTGTCCCCCCCACTCCATGATGGATGGATCGGCCTCTCAGTTGGTACAGTCCACTGGGTAGGCTTGTCTATCTATCCTCTAAGTTGGTACAGTCCACTGGGTAGGATGTTCTATCTATCCTCTCAGTTGGTACAGTCCACTGGGTAGGATGTTCTATCTATCCTCTCAGTTGGTACAGTCCACTGGGTAGGATGTTCTATCTATCCTCTCAGTTGGTACAGTCCACTGGGTAGGATGTTCTATCTATCCTCTCAGTTGGTACAGTCCACTGGGTAGGATGTTCTATCTAACATCTCAGTTGGTATAGTCCATTGGGTAGTACCGGTAGGCTTGTGCTCACAGGTTTTCTTAAAGCCACGATGCTGGAGACAGCGCTTTGTTCTATGGGTTAGTTAGGGTTAGTTTAGGGTAAAGGTTAGTGGAATAGTCTCAATCTGGTACCCTTTTGCCATAGTGAGGCGGGACACTTGATTCTCCTGACCATATTGTGAATTGACCAAGTTACCAGAAGAATCAACGGTGGACAGAATTCAGCATTTCTACTTTCATTGTTTTGCTAAATGACCACATGTTATTTTTCAAGCATCTACGGTATCCTATGGTTTCCCGAAACAGTATATCGATATCCGGTGCTTTATGAACCTGGTCCGGTGTCTGACTCTAACTACAGCAAAGGCCCCTGAAGAAATGGTGGTGTGCATCCGTGCTAGACTACAGCCTGTCTGTCACCTGACTCCCGTAGGACGTGATCACGTCAGAGAGCAGAAGGTCTGCTTCAAACTGCACAGAGGGGAGGAAAAAACACACCCATCAGAGTCCTGGCTGGGCATCCCAGTGTGAGTGAGTGAGTGGGTGACTGAGTGACTGAGAGTTTGTGTGAGTGAGTGTGTGTGTGTGTGTGTGTGTGTGTGTGTGTGTGTGTGTGTGTGTGTGTGAGGGTGAGTGTGTGTGTCTAAGCAGCACGATGGCAACTCCGGGGGTCTTCTCAGACCAATGAGTGGGTGGTGTAGGAGAGGACTTGAGGTGGTGCTTCAGATTTAGAACCCACACACACACACACACACACACACACACACACACACACACACACACACACACACACACACACACTCACACACACACACACATACGCACACGCACACACAAACACACACACACACACACACACACACACACACACACACACACACACACACACACACACACACACACACACACAATCAAATCCTGACACTATGCACACCACTACAAAGCAAACTATCACTATTGACTTATTTTACATTAAGACAGGAGACATCTGGTTCTGGGATGCTAACAGGTAGCTGACGGACATTGGGGTTGGAACCCTAATCCGTCGGATGGGAGTCCAACAGTCTGACCAGCAGACTACCCCGACTCCATTGTATCATGTAGCGTGTAGCAGGTTCTACACCTAGCTGATGGTGGGATCCCTCTGACTGGGAGAGGAGAACCAGACTGGCCCCACTGGGCCACGTGTGCATGGGCTGCATTTATACTTTGGTAATCAACAGGTGTGGACCAGCAGTTAGGGTCAGGTGTCTTGCTCAGGGACACCTCGACACTAAGGTAGAAGGAACTGGGCGTCGAACCAGCAACCCTCCTGTTTCCAGACAACCCATTCTACCTCTTGGGCCACAGTTTGCCCGAAAAAAGCCCAAATGTCTATAATATCTGAACCAAAACATGAGCCGACAGCTTATCCCTCGTTTAAACGGTCACTAAACGACGCTGAAAGGTTGGATTCTTACCCCGTCCCACGTGTGCAAATCGTTTTGCGTAAAACTAGCTTATTGTTGGACCGCCCTTCCTGCTTGTCAGAGCAGATCTCATCGCCCACATGAACAACAAGGGGAATGTATTGTGAAATTCAAATGATCCGGTCTTTTGTTATGATAATCAATACTCCGGGGGGTTTGTGAGGACGACCATATCATCGAGCACAGAGTCGAGGGGACTGCTGGAGGTGGGGGGGGTGATCTGGGGCCGCAGGACTTATCTTGGTTCCTGCTTGGTTCAACGTAGTCAGCACGGACCAATCTCGGCCGCATCAGCCAGGTGACACTCTGGTAACAGGTCAACACTAAAGATCCTCCCAGCTAGTGAGTGCAGAGGGTTTAGCACTGGCTTACCATCGCTGGTACATTCTCACGAAGTCCTCCCTCCCTCCCTCTCTCTAGCCCTCCCTCTCCCTCTCTGTTGATGGATTGAGCCCAACATCTAAGCCCTGCCAGGAAAAGCCAGTGAGGACAAACATGCCACTGCCTCCATGATTAGAAGTTCTGTAACAGTGGCTTCCTCTGGAGACTTAGTGACTGAAAACTTTCCAATCACAACAAAACTAGTGAGGCATGAATCGACCTCCTGCAGAAGCACCGCCCGATATTAAATCCACGCTGGAGCCAGTAGCGAGGGACTGAAACCGAGATGTGCTCTTTGTGTCTGGGGGATGGATGGGTGGAGATTATGACAGATGGACGGAGGAGTGGTGGATGGATGTGTGGGGTGACGGACGGATTGATGGGTGCAGGGATGGAGTGATGAATGAATGGGTGCAGAACCGATGAAGGTGGACGCGTGGCGGGTGGGCAGACGGTATGTGCGTGGTGGAGACGTAGTAGAACCAAGGTTGGATGGATGGTGGCGGGTATCACTCACCTTGGGCGCCTCCACCTCCTCCACCTGGTTGCTGCCCAGCTTGCCCTTGATAAACTGCTCCACGTTGGAGTTGAACTTCATGAAGGTCACGTAGCAGATGTAGCAGGAGAGCAGGCTGATGCTCTCGCCCACCGAGATCTCGTTATCCAGGAAGAAATAGATGAGCATGAGCAAGCCGATGATGTAAAAGGACACGTCCCGGAAGAGGGGCCACCACGTCAGGTTCAGCACCTCCCTGGAGAACAGGGCGCACATCCCGATCACAAACAGGATGTTGAACACGGCCGAGCCCACGATGGTGCCGATGCCCACGTTGCTGTGGGAGACGAAGACCCCGATGACGGAGGTGAAGAGCTCCGGGGCCGAGCCGCCGGCCGCCATGAAGGTGGCGCCGGCGACGTCGTCGGAGATGGCCAGCTTCTCCGTGATGACCGTGAGCGCCGGCACGAAGAACTCGTCGCAGACGATGGCCAGGGCGATGAACATGTAGAGCATGCCGAACATGTGCAGCGACACGTATCCCTGCCGCCGCTCCTCCAGGCTGAAGTAGTCCGTGGGGTAGTCCCCGTGGCTCGCCTCCTCCTCCATGGAGGAGGCCATGGCCACGGGCGGCCGGGCCGGGCCGGCCGAGAGGTTCCCGTGCTGGAGGAGAGTCCGTCGGGGCACCGGGTCGCCCGCCGGCCCCTCGCCCGCCGGCCCCTCGCCCGCCGGCCCCGGCTCCTGAGGCGAGGGCGCGGTCAACGCCAAGGCACTCCAAGAGAAGACGGCGCACACCGCCACCAGGCTGACCACGAAGCCCGCCAGACGTCCGGGACGCAGCTTCCTGCGGACATGAGGGCGGGGCGGGCGGGCGCGGCTGGCGCCCAGGAGAGGGGCGCGGGCTGGGTCGGCATCCACGCCGTCTCCACGGTGACTTCTATCCAGGAACTTGAGGTCCATGGCGTCGGGAGGGGTGGGGTGGGGGGGGGGAGGGAGAGGCAACGTGTTGGGCGAGGCCCGGGGGGGAGGCGGGACCACCAGCGGTGAGGTTTGGACGCAGGGTCTGGTCTGGGAAGGTCACCGCGGGACTGGCATGCTGGTCTCACTGGGCTAAGCACAACAGAGACCCAGGGTCCAGCCAGGTCTCACACCTCCTCATATTAGTCACTGGGCGGGGGGGGGGGGGGGGGGGGGGGGAACAGAAGAGCAAGGGTCAGCTGGTGTGTTCGGTCAACAGAGAACCCAAACAACAGAGGCCTCCGTGGTAAATGGACTGCTTTTATATAGCGCTTTTCTAACCATTGGCCACCCAAAGCGCTTTATAATATTGCCTCACATTCACCATTCACGCACACATTCACGCACCGACGGCGGAGTCAACCATGCAAGGCGACAGCCAGCTCGTCGGGAGCTAACAGTCAGGGGTTAGGTGCCAAGCTCATGGACACCTCGCCGCTCAGCTAGGAGGAGCCGGGGATCGAACCAACAACCTTCAGGTTACCAGCCGACCCGCTCCACCTCCTGAGCCACTGCCGCCGGTAATACGGCCTGGATACAAGCTTTTGGCTTATTCACTAGATAGGCGCTCTACTTTACGTTTGCATCACCTTTAGAGACTGTAAGACCGGGTGTGATGCCGTGTGTATGATTGTCTGTTCTTAAACTCTGTCTTGTTCTTGTCTGTGCTTAAGAAGGGGATCTCCTTTAAACGGCTAACTGACCAAACAAAACCTGAGATCTACAGAGCGTAAAACCGTCAGAGTCAGAAGACCCGAAGGATAAATTGTACCATGCATTTAAAAACCGTCAAAAATAATTATATAAAATATTCACAAGATGCTTGGTTGATAATCAGACCGTGCAGATCTCTCTGCAGCTGGAAGACAGATGTAGTGTTTCCATCAATCATACAAAGACCACTACGTAAGCATTACAATTTGAATTATATGATCACATATGCTTTGGTCAGAAGACATTGGTTTGAAGACATTGGTGTCGTTTCACCTCACAACATTATTCCAAAAGCGACAAGAAAGCGTCTCCTAACGCTCACCCTAACCCGAACCCTTATTCTCTACTTTGTTGAAATCCCTTTGGTCATTATGGTCTGTTCTCCACTGAATTGAAATCTTTCACGGGATATAAATCAGACATAACTCAACGAGAGGGAGCGTCTTAGTGCAGCTCACGAAGCAGAAGCCACCCAGAGTCTGAGAGGAGGACAATAAGGCTTCCTGACATCGGGTTAAGACCTTTGAACAGACACAGGACATTAGTGGAAGCTCATTAGCCGTCGGGCTAATCCTTCTCATTATCCTGGTTCCCAGCACCTTCCCGCAGCCCAACGCTGAGGCCCAAGGGCAGGCCAGGGGGTCCACCGACCGCCCCACAACCCAGAAGAGACCCGTCACACGCCCCAAGACCCCCCCCCCCCCAAAGCCTGCTGCTGGTCCCACGCTGGGAGACGAGTCTCAAGTGTCGAGACGACAGATCTCATGTGGAAGAGACACTCTGCCGCTCCTACTCAGGCCTTGGGCACGGGGAGCGGCAGAGTTGAACCACAGACCTGCTGTAATACAGTATGGACCCAGGGTGTGGTGGAGCCTACCTGATGGTGAGGTCTGCAGGCTGGGGGGGGGTCCGTCACGGCGCTGAACCGGTCCACAGGACTCAGACTAGCCGGGACATCCTGCTGGGCGCCTGCTCTCTGAGCTTCTGGGGAGGGCGGAGACTCAGGAGGCACAGATCAGATAGGCCCCGCCTCCTCTCGCTCGCTCTCTCTCTCTCCCTGCTCGCCAGTCTGTCTGTACGTCGCTCTACCGTCAGCCGTTTGAAACGTCCCTTGTTTAAACGGTCACTCTATATCTGTCCTCCTCCTCCTCTCTCTCTGTCCCCTCCCTCTCACTTCTCCCCCCTGCTCATGATCACACCCTCTGCACACCTGCATCACGCAGAGATGCTGGCGGACACACACATGCAGTATATGGCATATACACACACACACACACACGCACAGATGCAATACGTCAGGGGCCAGTCAGAACTCAAAATAGACAGATCAAACAAATAATGAAGGTTTTTGATCTCCAGGGGGACGAACTTCACCCTACACTGTTTTGTGTTCAACACCTGCCCTTTGAAGCACAACCCTCCGGACAGCCATCAAAACCTGAGATCAGAACACCATGAGATCTGAACATGAGATCAGAACTTGATATCAGAACGTGACATGAACATGATCGGACCCTGAGATCAGAAGCTCCCTGAGATGTGGAGTTGCAGGTGTGAGGGCGAGCTATGAAGCAGTCCCTTTGTGATGCAGAAGTCTCCCCCTGACCCAGTAGCTAGTATTGTATAACCACACGCTCCTCCACGTGAAGCGCTAAGCCACCATGGCTTTATCAAGGTTAGCACAACTTACCCACCAGGTTACGTAGTCGCGAGCTTAGTGCTGCTAGCGTGCGCAGGGGGGGGGGGGGGGGGGGGTAAGGAGAGCGAGAGGGAGGGGGAGATGGAGAGAGGGAGGGTGGCAGGATAGTTACAGTGGTGCAACTGCATCTGTATTGTGTTGTCTGACATTTCTATTAGTTTATGTCCACTGTGTCCCCAGATCCCTCCTAGTGACCTCTGATCTCTCCAAGTGACCCCTTGGCTTTCCTCAAGGGACTGGGAAGAGAAAGCCTTTCTGTGTGTTTACCGCACTGGCCCCCTGAACACGTCTGAATCCATCCTGCCTTGTGGGTACGTACGTGAGCTTCACACTCCCAACCCTGACCAGACTCAACAAGATGACAGAGACATATATCCGTCGCAAATATAGAAGTAAAAATTAAAGTTTTCAAGAAAGCAGTGACGTGATTGGGGGTCGGACTTGTAGGGACCTAAAGACATAGCTGAAGGGATTCAAAATGATCCATTATGTGCTGCATATTATCCATTGTTGTATCTCTGCATGCAGTGGAAGGCCATTCTAATGATTCCACTGGCTTTGAATCGGTGGCCATTCAAGTAAATGTCAGTGTTCATTGATCTAAATTATTCACTTTGTGTGAGTGAAAGGTGAAATGGTGTCCTCTCTTTCAGGCACCTCTGAACACCACGGATTAGGACTTTAATGCCTCTTAAACCACTAATGGGCTACTTTAAATAGCCTCTAAGTTTGGCTAGCTGTTGGCTGTACGCGTCTGTCCAAAGACACACAGAGAGCAGCTAGAGCTAGACGGGCCGAATGTGTGTGTGTTCGTGTGCGATTGGTGTGCGTGTGCGCGTGTGTGGGAGAGAGAGATCAGGGTCTTGAGTTGTGACAACAGAGCTTACCTGTGAGGATCACCTAATGAGTGGGTATAAAAGAAGACATAGTATCTGTACATTCACGGTCCACATTACAGACCCTGGTTTATTTCTAAAAGTTCTAATCCATGGGAGTCAGGGACGACCTTTTTATCTGAGCGGACTTCAAGTTAAGCTAAAGGCAATTAAGGAACAGGTACACTCCTGGTGGCTCAGTTGGCAGTGGAACAACCACATGAAAGACGTGGCAAAGAATTCCCAATTTATTCAAATGTATACTCATTTGCTGTTTGCTTTTTGAGCAATCAATCATTTATCATTTTAGAATATCTATGATAGCTGTTATATTATTCTGTATTCTGTATTTTTAAAAGTTAAACGCTTGGTAATTTCGAAACATTTCAGTGTGAAAAGAATCAGTTACTCAGGAAGGATGGAGGGAAAGATTTATTGGCGTTTTTACCTGTGCATACAAAGGCAATACAGCATCACCACTTGGTGGCACAATACGGCATTACAGATCCAGTTCACCCAGTGGCTCACAGCCGACGTCAAACACGCACAACTTTCCTACATTTTATTTTCCTTTCATAATGTCGCCGAAAGTTTAGAAGGCAGGTGAGGAGGATCATAATTTAAGTACGTAGTACGTTGGAAACAGATTGGAAGAAGACTTTTGACAATGTGGTTTTAAGGAGTGTGATGTTATCTAAACGTATTTTTGACTAAGGCTTTATAAAGATAGTGTCTGTGAAGACACGAAAGTACCATAGTCGCAATCATCATCACCTGGTGGTAGGAGATGACACAACATTACACCAGTGCTCACAGCTAGTTAATCTCCAATACAGCTCTGGGTGTGATCGTTATACACGTGCAAGAGCACAACGCAGAGGTAGCCTTCATAAAAGAGATTCTACCTAAAGACACATTCATTGTAAAGTAAAGATCTGAAGTTGTCTCGACTAGACCAACTTCTGGTCATGTGACAAGAGCAACAGTGGAATTGGCAACAGTGGGAGGGTGGTGGTGTATTGAATCCCCCCCCCCCCCCCCACCTTCCCCATAACATTTCATCCTTCTGAGGCAGAGGTTACCGTGACAACGGACACATCTACAGTAACCATACCCCCCCCCCCCCCCCCCACCCCTGGTCCTAGCGGGCCCTCCTCAGCACTTGGCCCGCTTGCCGTAGCCGTCCACCAGGTCGGGGGTGACGCTCTGGTCCGCCTCCAGCTCCTCCAGCACAGCCTTGCCCACCAGCTGGAAGATGTCCTCTGGGGGAACGCCGCGGGGCTCGGCCACCTTCACCACCAGCATGTCCAGAGTGAGCACCGTGCCGCTGGGCACGTGGACCCGCGCCACCACCGACTTCCCCAGCTGAGGGGACGACAAACGCCTCGTTAAGACACAGACCCTCGTTGGCAAAGGGGTGGACGTGTGTTTTGACGCCAAGACTACCTGATGATGCAGGATGTATGTGGCGCTGTTTAGCTAACAAACACCCGAGTCATCCTACGCTGCCAACACCCACTTTATTCTTCAACGGCTGTACACACCTTAGCCTAGCATGCAAACAGCTGCACCCACCTTATTCTAGAATGCTAACCCACCTTATCCTAGCATGCTAACCCACCTTATCCTAGCATGCTAACCCACCTTATCCTAGCATGCCAACAGCTGTACCCACCTTATCCTAGAATGCTAACCCACCTTATCCTAGCATGCAAACAGCTGTACCCACCTTAGCCTAGCATGCTAACCCACCTTAGCCTAGCATGCTAACCCACCTTAGCCTAGCATGCCAACAGCTGTACCCACCTTATCCTAGCATGCCAACAGCTGTACCCACCTTATCCTAGCATGCCAACAGCTGTACCCACCTTATCCTAGCATGCCAACAGCTGTACCCACCTTAGCCTAGCATGCTAACCCACCTAAGCCTTGCATGCTCACCCACCTTAGCCTAGCATGCCAACAGCTGTACCCACCTTATCCTAGCATGCCAACGGCTGTACCCACCTTAGCTTAGCATGCTAACCCACCTTAGCCTAGCATGCTAACCCACCTTATCCTAGCATGCCAACAGCTGTACCCACCTTAGCCTAGCATGCTAACCTGCCTTAGCCTAGCATGCTAACCCACCTTATCCTAGCATGCCAACAGCTGTACCCACCTTAGCCTAGCATGCTAACCCACCTTAGCCTAGCATGCTAACCCACCTTAGCCTAGCATGCCAACAGCTGTACCCACCTTGTCGTGGCAGGCCTTTTCGCAGGGCAGCATCATCTTGACCCCGGTGCCAAGGGACTTCTCCACCAGGCGGATGGAGCGCACCAGCTCGGCCAGCTCGGCGGGCTCCAGCGACGCCTCGTGGTCGCTGCCCTTCCACGTCTTGTCCAAGGTCACGTGACGCTCCACCACCTTGGCGCCCAACGCCACCGCCGCCAACGTGATGCTGACCCCAGACTCATGGCCCGAATATCCGATGGGAATGTCCGGGAACTCCTTCTGGTATTCCTGTAATGCAAGAAGTGTCGTTCACACCTGGACTACTACACACCGGAGCACCTGCCCCTTCGTTAGGGCTCAGACATAACGCTAACCACAGTAGCAGGATTTAGTTTCTATGCCATCAATAGCACGAATGCACTCCTCAGGATTTGCCCCAACCCTGTCCACTTTTAAAACAAGACTGAAGACTTTTATGTTTGCTTTAGTTTTTCCGCTATATCTTTAATACACTGCACTTTATACACTTCACTTCTTTACTTTTCCTTTTGTTTTCTTTTACTTATCTATTTTCTTTTATTATTTAATTTTATTGTATGGAAAGCCTCGCGTATAAAAAGCTATGTCAATAAAGTTGCCTTGCCTATTTGAACGATGTAAACATGATTGACACTTCATTATGGAGGACAGAGTGCATCATTGCTCTAACAGGAAAACCAGCCTTTGGAATTGGGTTGGGGTGGACGGTGTCGATCTTACGGAGATGACTCTGAGGTTGACGTTCTCGGGGTCCAGGGGGTAGGCGCTGGTGCACTGCAGGATGCAGAAGTTGGGGTTGTGCTCTTTGACCGTCTTGTAGACGCGTCGCATGGTCTCCATAGACTGCATCCCACTGGACACCACCATGGGCCGCCCTGGGTGCCAATACACCAACGAGTTAGCATTGTACCGCTGGCTTAGTGTTACCACTGAGATAGCATTACGGCTTGCTTAGCATTACCGCTGAGATAGCATTACTGCTTGCTTAGCATTACCGCTTGGATAGCATTACTGCTTGCTTAGCATTACCATTGGCTTAGCATTACCAATGAGTTAGCATTACCATTGGCTTAGCATTACCACTGAGTTAGCATTACCATTGGCTTAGCATTACCACTGAGTTAGCATTACCATTGGCTTAGCATTACCATTGGCTTTGCTTAGCTTTACCACTGAGTTAGCATCACCACTGAGTTAGCATCACCGCAGAGTTTGCATTACGGTTGGATTTGCTCACCTTTCTTGGCGGTTTTGGCTAGGTAGGGGAAGTTGTTGGTGTCTCCGGAGCCGACCTTAAAGAACGGCACGTTCAGCTCTTGGAGGAACTCCACCGCCATCTGAGGAAGGCAAACATCCTTTTATTCCCACAGCAAACTGCTGAACCAGAAGTCTCAAGAACCTTTATGCGCTGACCATCTCTGTCGGATGAATCAGATGACATTGAAATTTGGAATGGTAAATGGACTGCAATTATATAGTGCTTTTTTGTAACCTGTGGCCACCTAAAGCGCCTTAGAATATTGCCTAACATTCACCCATTCATGCACACATTCACACACCGACGGCGGCGTCAGCAATGCAAGGCGACAGCCAGCTCGTCGGGAGCAGTTACGGTTAGGTGCCTTGCTCAGGGACACCTCGACACTCGAACTAGCAATCTCCTGGTTACCAGCCAACCCGCTCTACCTCCTGAGCGACAGCTGCCCCCGCTCTCTTAACCAGAAGTTCAAGTAGTGGACTAAATCGGAAGGCAATTTTGACTGTCAAGGCAGCAGACACCCTATCAGAGACAATGGGCATTTGGCAAGGGTTCGAAATATGTTGCTGAACCTGTTTGGACCAGCCTTTATCCAAAAGTGCGAGAGCTCTATTTAGTTGGCCAAACCCTGCTCCCACGTAATAAACCCTTTGATATAGGCCTGGCATCCATTTTGGCAGTTTCGTCTATTCGTCATTGATTAACGGGCAGATTGGATTGCAATACAGCCGTGACAGACACCTTTATTTGCTGCGGTATTGAACCGGTTGGACGCGTGACTAAAGGTTTTCAGTGAAAAAGTGAAAGTACAAACATTTTTGTGGCTTAAACCTTTTGAGGTTTAAAACCTTACACCATACCTTATGAAATTGCAGTTTAGAAACAGTTATTTTAGCTCAAGTTATAATCATCTACATTTTAGGAGGGTTAGCAGCTTGAAACACGCACAGAAACGTAGTGGAAGACAGGGAGAAACTCTGCAGGAACTCTTTTTGAACTGTAGATTCAGTTACCCATTTCCACTCAAAGGAGGCATACCTCGTCCATTCCCGACGCCGTGAAGAAGATGCCGACCTCCTCAGCGTACTTCTGCAGCTCCCTGTACTGCTCATGGCTGAACTCCAGGTGGCGCTTGTGGTCTCCGTAGGTTTTACCCCAGGATTGTTTGGAGTTGTAGGGTCGCTCCAAAGCTAGCTTGTTGAACTTGTGCTCCAGTTCACTCTTCTGGAACTTGGCACAGTCGGCCCCGCAGTCCTGCCAACGGGAAGAGGAGAGGATGAGATGAAGAAGACGAAGACGAAGAAAAGGAAACATTAAACAACAATGCTATTTTCCCTTTTTGGGATGGAACGTTTATTTTTGCATCGGCCTGTGTGTCATGAATCACTATTGTTAGACTATGTGATAGGAAACAAGATATGAAACAAATAAGCACACAAACACAGCTTGCGGCAGCCATGGAAGCAAGCAAACCAACTGGATCAACTGAGATTGATACTCGATTCTACCGACCTTAATTAGCTCCATGAGCCGGACCGTGCTAAAACACAGGTCAATCTTGGAGT
This sequence comes from Gadus morhua, assembly GCF_902167405.1. Classification (NCBI taxonomy): domain Eukaryota; kingdom Metazoa; phylum Chordata; class Actinopteri; order Gadiformes; family Gadidae; genus Gadus; species Gadus morhua. Next base: position 25,673,202 of record NC_044050.1, on the reverse strand, counting down.
TCCAATTTAAATATGTAGACAGCTTAGAGCTCAGAAGGATTTCAAGACGGATGTCATATAGGCTGGTGCATAATTTGCAAACAATTAAATGCATTACAAATGTATACATTGGCGGATCAACTTACAGTTTAAAATGAGTCATTGCTTGTCATTGATGAGATAGAATAAGTGAGCCCGTATCAAAAATATTGTTTGCACTTGGCGAGTCTTGCGCTCTTGTTTGTTCAGTGTCCGCACATGACAACCCGGATGATCTTTGATTTTGGAGAGGAGGGGGCAGAGACAACTGCCACCGATATTGTTTGCAGCCCAAACTGTTTTGGGCTGCAGTACCCATTTTAAAAACTAGGTGTCAATGTTATATGTTGCACCTTTAATCCTAGAATAGGAATAGAATAAATCATTCTAAAAAACAAAACACAGAAAACATTGAAGTGTACCCGACTGTACTGACAGCGATATTTTGTTCCACTTCTTATGACAAATGTACTATTGTAAGACCCTTTGGATAAAAGGTTCTACTAAATGCCCTAAATGTAATGTAAAGGTAAATTTAAATTAAATAGCAATTAACTTGTTTCGTTGATACAATTTGTTATTGGCGATTCAGTAGTGCATTTATGATTAGTATGCCCAATATCTCATTGATGGCCACAAGAAGTTGGAAAGTGGTCTAGGGGGAATACATGTTTCAGGTGCTTAAAATAAAGCACCTGAAACATGACCTAAAGGTCTATCTATATGTAGTGTTGATTAATACAACAAAAATAATAATATTTTTTAATCAATACTACTGTCAAATACAGATATTAGCTAAGGGACGGCGATCAATAGTTATGCATAATTAAATGTCGCCTGTTCATGGTTTAATATTAGGTATATTCCGAGGTCGAAGATAAGCCGGGAGACAGCCATCATCCTAACAACTACTGCAACTAACTAATACAGGACAATGCATTCAGGAAGAGTTTACCTTTGCCATCTTAATCATTTTCTTGGCAATTTCGATGTCTCCTTGGTGGTTTTGTCCAATCTCTGCGATGATGAAACAGGGGTGGGAGCCCCCGATCATTCTCCCGGGACACAGTTCAAACTTAAGAGGCATTTTGGTGAAGATAGAGACCGTTTGAAGCGGAGTATCGGCGCTGTTCCCTGAAGTCTACGTGTGAAGGAGGACCCGGAATCACTACCGGATGCATACGTTTTGTACATCCGGGAATCTACCTTTCAAAATAATTGTCAAGACCAATGGCAGTGTGGTTACACTCCGATTGCCCCTTGTTACTACTTTCATAGTCCCATGGGCTAAACCCAGCCCAGGGTTAGAACGCATCGTATCACGTAGCTTCATTTCAAAACTAGTGAGCATATTATTTAATTATCTTACTAGTTGAACCAACATTTACATGTTTAACCGTAATAGATGAGAATATTATGTACTCTATATCAAAAGTTGTACTCGTTTCCCATTTCCCACTATACTATACCACGATTCTTCGCCATGATGCTGCATTGATTCCCGACCAATCACAACAAAGAACACTAATTGACTTCGCATGCTCGCAATAGCGAACGTAAGTAACCGTGGAAAAATCATTTTTGGGACTTCGGAAATCTTTGGGAAAGCGTGGACACCGAAGTGATTTGGTCGCAGTCCGGTAAATTACAATGCACAATAAAGTCTTGGGCCCACTACTCAGATTTCCACATTAAATGTAATTGAATTAACTATCTTGTCCAATATCAGACTAATTTAGTAGAAACATGCCTGGAAATAACTTAATTGCAGATTTCATAGGAAAAACTTTTTCGCAACACAGAGTATCTCGAAGTGACCATGTAACTACCAAGGAATCAATTGCGCTGTTGACAAACATTGATTGTCAGCCATCCAAAAACAAAGAAAATTGACTTTTAATTAAGATTTCACCGTTTTTATTTTAAGGACATGCATCTCACTGTGGCATTTAAGACTGCAATGTGAACCAATTTAAATAAAATAACAATAATAAATAAAAATGTGTATTCCCATTATGACTAATATCAAAGGAATTGTAAGTAAACATTTTAATACCGCTGTCATCCATGATATTATTGGTAAAATATCATTTATAAACCTGCATCCATGTCAGTTCCATCAAGGGAACTATACAATACGTAGTCATGCATAATATTTTTTTATCAAAGCTATTTAACGGAATGATCTGTTGCAGTAAAAAGGGCATTGTCCAATAAACCAAAGATAACACGTGACCAAAGCAGCAGCAGCCCCGCCTGTGGTGAAACATAGGCATTGTTTCGCTGTTTCCTACAGCTCATCCTCCTGCTTCAATATTGCTTTAATAACCACCATGATAATAATAACCTTGCGGTTCTATAAACGAGAGGGACGTGTTACGACTCCCTCCTGCTCGTCGTCTACTATCCCCGATAACCCCGTCACTACAACCCGTCCTGTCGCAGCTCCCGGGCGCTAGGCCAGCATGGAGGCTGTGATGCTGGCGTCCGGGTCAGCGCCATCCTTCAGCATGCGGCCCACCAGCTGTTCCATCTCCTCGGGCGCCACGCCTCTGGGCTCGCCCACCTTCACCCCCAGCATGTCCAGGCTCAGTGGGACGCCGGTGGGGATGGCCACCCTGGCCACTACACACTTCCCCAGCTGGAAGATAGGAAGTAGAAACCTCAGCCTAGCAATGGTGGGAGTGGTGCCTCACATAGCTGATTGTTGTGTTTGGGGCGGAGCCTAACATGGCTGATTGTTGTGTTTGGGGCGGAGCCTAACATAGCTGATAGTTGTGTTTGGGGCGGAGCCTAACATAGCTGATTGTTGTTTTTGGGGCGGAGCCTAACATAGCTGATAGTTGTGTTTGGGGTGGAGCCTAACATAGCTGATTGTTGTGTTTGGGGCGGAGCCTAACATAGCTGATTGTTGTGTTTAGGGCGGAGCCTAACATAGCTGATTGTTGTGTTTGGGGCGGGGCCTAACATAGCTGATTGTTGTGTTTATGGCGGAGCCTAACATAGCTGATTGTTGTGTTTGGGGCGGAACCTAATATAACTGACTAGAGTTTGGGCAAACATTGCTGAACAGAAATATGTACTATATATACTTTGCTGAAATATACAACGACCTAATGTCAAAAAGAAAAATGTTATTCCAAGCTGTCTTTAATGGCCCTGACACACCATTCTGACTGCCGCTCGTCGGCAGAAAAGGCAGTCGGACCGTTTTTGTCATGGCCGATTCAACATGTGCAATCGGCCGAAAAGAACCCAGACGGGCTTGAAAAGATCACCGACGGCTTTGACGACGGCCAATCTATCAGCACAAACCCCGAACATACTCAGCTCGCCAGAGTGTCCGACGACCGATAATCTGGTTGGTGTGTCAGGGCCTTAAGCCTGCTTGGTGACTAACATTATCTTTATCAAAGTGCTTGACAAGTCACATTATTGTTCTGGAGGTTCTTTTTAAGTCTCCTGATTTATCTGCAAGTGCTTGACTTGTCTCCTTATCGTTCTCCAAGTCTGCTTTCAAGTCTCCTTATCGTTCTCTAAGTCTGCTTGACAAGTCTCCTTATCGTTCTCGAAGTGCTTGATAAGTCTCCTTATTCTTTCAGTCTGCTTGATTAGTCTCCTTTTCTTTCTCGAAGTCTGCTTGATAAATCTTATTGTTTTCTAAGTCTGCTTGATAAGTCTCCTTATCCTTCTCTAAGCCTTAATAAGTCTCCTTATTGTTCTCTTAGCGCTTGATAAGTCTCCTTGTCGTTCTCTAAGTCTGCTTGGTGACTCATCTTTTCGTTCTCCAAGTCTGCTTAGTGGCTCTCCTTTTCGTTCTCTAAGTGCTTGTTGACTCCCCTTATCGTCTGCTTGATGACTCAAACTTCGTTCTGTAAGTTTGCTTGGTGACTCACACTTCGTTCTCCAAGTCTGCTTGGTGACTCACACTACGTTCTCCAGCTTTCGATGCAGGTGCATCATTAGAAGTACCAAAGGCAGTCCTGGAGAAGCTGTTTGATGTGACTGATGAGGTGAAGAGCTCTTGGAGAGTGCCTGTGGTCCTTCCAAATCGGTTGCACTAACAATACGGACACAAGAGGAGTTGGAGACCATTGCGGCCAGTCGGCAGAATCCAAACCATTGATGGAAAATTGTGTCATTCTGTGAATTTCGTCAATTGAAAATTATAAATTAACTTTATTATCTGTGTTGATGGAAAATAATTTCAGGTCGTAGTTATCTTCAATTTATCTTACTATCGGCGTTTAAATAAGTACATATCCCACCGCTGCCAACAATGTAACTGAGGGTTATGCGTTGCGCCTATATGTTATGAAGATCATTAACTATTTCTCGTTACACAGATGGACGGTGATGGTGAAAGTATTTGTTTTTTTGTTTGTTCATAAGTTTGTTCATAAGCCAAATGGGCTTTATGGGCGTTATACTTTGAGTTTTTTTTTTATAAATCTTTATTCAATTAGCAAGTTGCAAAAGGAGTGTAGAAGGTTCAAGGTTCCCTTCTGCACTAATTACAATGTGGGGAAATTCAATGATTCACTGGAAAACAAATTTACAATGATGAACAGCGATCATCATTGAACAGCGAGGTATAAATAGCAAGCTCTTAATATAAACTGCTCAAAAAATAAAGGGAACACTTAAGCAACACAATGTAACTCCAAGTCAATCACACTTCTGTGAAATCAAACTGTCCATTTAGGAAGCAACACTGATTGACAATCAATTTCACATCCTGTTGTGCAACTGGAATAGACAACAGGTGGAAATTATAGGCAATTAGCAAGACACCCCCAATAAAGGAGTGGTTCTGCAGGTGGTGACCACAGACCACTTCTCAGTTCCTATGCTTTCTGGCTGATGTTTTGGTCACTTTTGAATGCTGGCGGTGCTTTCACTCTAGTGGTAGCATGAGACGGAGTCTACAACCCACACAAGTGGCTCAGATAGTGCAGCTCATCCAGGATGGCACATCAATACGAGCTGTGGCAAGAAGGTTTGCTGTGTCTGTCAGCGTAGTGTCCAGAGCATGGAGGCGCTACCAGGAGACAGGCCAGTACATCAGGAGACGTGGAGGAGGCCGTAGGAGGGCAACAACCCAGCAGCAGGACCGCTACCTCCACCTTTGTGCAAGGAGGAACAGGAGGAGCACTGCCAGAGCCCTGCAAAATGACCTCCAGCAGGCCACAGATGTGCTTGTGTCTGCTCAAACGGTCAGAAACAGACTCCATGAGGGTGGTATGAGGGCCCAACGTCCACAGGTGGGGGTTGTGCTTACAGCCCAACACCGTGCAGGACGTTTGGCATTTGCCAGAGAACACCAAGATTGGCAAATTTGCCACTGGCGCCCTGTGCTCTTCACAGATGAAAGCAGGTTCACACTGAGCAAATGTGACAGACGCGACAGAGTCTGGAGACGCCGTGGAGAACGATCTGCTGCCTGCAACATCCTCCAGCATGACCGGTTTTAGCGGTGGGCCAGTAATGGTGTGGGGTGGCATTTCTTAGTGTTCCCTTTAGTTTTTTGAGCAGTGTATATTTTCATAAGCACATAGAATGCTTCAAAGGGACAATATGGGTGAAATAAGGTGATGCTTTACTTGTATGCTACTGCACACAACCGTTGCCCTTTCTATCAAAAATTTAGCAAGGTTATGAAACTAAATTCAAGGTTTAAACAAAACAAAAAAAGACAGAATCCTTGAATTTCATTCACTTCTTTATTTTTACTGAGATACTGAAATTATGAGGACCATGAACACTCAACCTGGTGGCTAACAGTTAGCTCTTTTAACAACATCAACCTTCCAGTCTCCACGTCTATAATGTATTTATATATATATTCCCCTCTCTATATGTACACACATAAGAGCAAACACACGCACATACACATGGGTCATGTTTAACGCAATGACTGGATTGTTCACTTCCGGACTGGACAGGAGTAAATGCATAGTCTGAAATTCAGGACAACACAAACCGACTACACACTAAGGTACACACAGTAAATTAGGAGTTTTCACTTCTGACTCAAGGAGTTTTGGTCCGTAAAAAGAACAGTGACAAAAAAATAAATCTGTATATACTTTGTATTTTTTTTAACACCAAAAAACACAGGGTTAGGCTTAGGGGGTCCGGGTGGGGCTAAGCATGGGAAACTGGCCAAGACCGTAGGGGCTTCAGACCCTTGGTGCCACAGACCATGGGAACACAGACCCAAAAGCCCCAGGCCTGAGGGGCCCCCAGACTGGAGGGTGCGTTTACAGACTGCCCGGGTGGAACTGGGCCTTCTGAGAGAGCAGCCAGCTCTAAGACAGGTTGGGGCAACCAGAGTCTCCTGCAGGTGGAAGACAAACTGGAAGCAAGGAATGCAGAACAGGGAATGAGGTCATATGAAATGGACAGATGGATCGGTGAAGCCCCGCAGTCGGGGAACACAGAAGAAGGGACGTTGAGTTGGTCGGTGAGGTTGATTGGTTGGTTAGTTTTTGTAGCCAGGGTTACGATTGGTTGGTCAGTATTTTTTGGGAAGGTTACGATTGGTTGATCAGTTTGTTAGGTAGGTTACGATTGGTAAATGGGTTGGGTTACGATTGGTGGGTTGGTCAGTTGGATGTTAGCTAGGATATGATTTGGGGGTTGGTCAGGTGCATGTTAGGTGGGTTACGATTGGTGGGTTAGTCAGGAGGATGGTAAAGATTTGTGGGTCGGTCGTTGGGATGTTAGGTAGGTTACGATTGGTTACGGGGGTTGGCTGTAGGGGTGGGAGGGGCGGGGGGGGGGTGTTACTGTTGGAGGGAGTAGGTGGCGGCCCCTCGGAGCGCACCGGGCCCCTAGCGGACCAGCGGGGCCTGCTTGAGGGAGATGAGGACCGAGCGCATGCGGGACACGTCCTTGGCCTGCTTGCTGGACTTGGGGTTGAAGTCGCAGAGCCTGGCCACGCGCTCCCACTCCGTGCCGGGGTTGTTCTCGTCCAGGTCCGTGATCATGGCCTCCTCAGCGGCCCTGCTCCACACCACGAGAGATTGGGTCAGGTGGGGGGGGGTCAACACACACACACACACACACACCAAGAACAAGACGATACCCCCTGCGGCACAACAGAACCACTGTCCGTCACCACCTCATGGGCCCTTTCAAGTACCGCTCATTGATGAACGTTTAATACATTGAGTTTGTTCTGGCCTTTAAGAAAAACATTTATAGCATAAACCCCTTGATAATATGTTCTAAATATGTTCTAAACGACTAGATGTCTTCGAGAGGCCTAGGTACATCCTGCACGATTTCAGAATATTTAAAAAGGATTAGTTTATGATTTTGGCTTCTTCGCCTTTCGTGGTCCAACCCAGGTCCGACAAGATCAGTGAGACCACTTTTCTGTCGATGGGTTAGGTGATCAGTAGGCACCTGAAGACCGGTTTAGCATTAGCGATGTGTGATGTCAACTCCAAAGTGCCAGAGCATTGGCTCCAAAACACAATTTAATGCACCTTCCAGATAATGTAAACATGAATCTAGATACGCGTCTATATCTGGAATAAATGGTGTTGGAACTAAAACGAGAATTCTGCCTATTTTACACAAAGTTACTATAGCGCTATTTCTATTTCAGTTTAGTCTTTCTTTAATAAACCAAAGCGGCCCATCGTGGCTCGAGGACAGCAATCCTGTTTTACCCGCAGAGTTCATCTCTACACAGACGTACCTGCACACTCACAGAACTACAAGTTACATATCTGCACACTCACAGAACTACAAGTTACATATCTGCACACTCACAGAACTACACGTTACATATCCGCACACTCACGGAACTACACGTCACAGAACTGCACGTTACATATCTGCAGTCACGACTACACGTTGCATATCTATTCACTCACACAACTACTTTACATATCTACTCACTTTCACAACTACACGTTACATATCTAATCCCTCACAGAACTACAGATAACATAACTGCACACTAACGGATAACACCTTAAACAACCAATATCCCAAGACAGGGAAGGCCGCCACAGGCAGTGTGACGAAGATCATCAGAGCCGAGGTCTCTTGTCCAATCAAATGACATGGTTGAAACTAACTATGTATGTGTGTGTGTATATATATATATATATATATATATTAAAAAATAACTCTCTGCTCTTTAAATTTACTCTTAACATTCCTACACAGAAAGGACCTTTGGTCAAAGTTGCTTTTGTGCATTTGAGTGAATAATTGTAAGCATCTCCATGCAGCTTAACATAATGGTTGATTTTTTTGTTTAAAAGTTAGGTAAACGCAAAAATAACTTTCAGTTAAAGTTCAACTGCTAAAATGGGGGGTTGACGTAGACTATAACTGCAGTCATTAAGTTAGCAATGACCTACAGATTCAATCCCTGATAGTTGGACGATGCATATCGCTGCACATCCCTAAAACAAAACTGGTTGAATGAAGGACGAGCCTCAGGACAATTGATATAAAACACCAAAGCAAAACATTTAGAAACCCTTGAGAAAGGTAAACATGAAATAGAGGAAGATTACACCAAAACCACTCGCTTGCATCCCTTCTGGTCGCCCATAGCAACAACCTGACACACACACACACACACACACACACACACACACACACACACACACACACACACACACACACACACACACACACACACACACACACACACACACACACACACACTGTACGTGGACACGGAATATGCACAGGCAGGCCGTGTGGTCTTGGAATCAGAACAATGGGCCTCCTTCACCTAGCAGCCATCTTGGTGAGAGCTTGGTTCTGAACGCTGGCTGGGTGGGGTAACTGAACGCGTAACGCCACATTTTGTTTCCCCCCACGCAGCGAGCGGCGAGAACCCCGGACGGCTGCTGGGTGAGCGCGGCCCACGGGACGGGCTCAGAGAACGAGCGGTTCCAGAGGTTTACTTAACTGTTCTAGGCGGTAGCAGGGATGGTTAATGTGTGTGCTTTGACGGAGCAGCAGACAAGAAAAACAGGGAGAAACAGTTTCACAATCAGAACAGAACAGCAGAGAGAAAGAGAAGAGGGAAAGAGGGAGAGAGAGAGAGAGAGAGTGAGAGAGAGAGAGAGAGAAAGAGAGGGCATAAATGAATTAAACTGAAAGATGAGCTAAATGCAGATGTTTGAGCCAGCATGCAGAAGCCAAGCCGTCGCCTCTGTGTTTCTACCAGCGGTTTGGGAAGCAGGAAGCGCACAGCGGGGTGTGGGCTTGCCATTGGTTGGTCGCTCGGACAGAGCGTTGTTATTGGTTAGCGAACAATGGGTGTAGTAGGTGAAATACCCGTCAAACATACTGCTGCTTGGGTTGTGATAAACCTTAGAAAAGCAATATGTGGGGACTGCAGGGAGCAGTAGAGCTTTCCCATACTTCTTTAATGTGGTTAGTGTTAGTCATACTTCTGTAATGGCCACGTCATCTATACGGGGCGTGTCGAAGGTCAACGACACTAAACAAACATTTAGACAAATAAATGTGTTGAGCAGGGAGCAACACATCCTACAGGGATTTATCAGATCATCTTTTTGGCAACACATGACCCTACCTGACCATCCAATGGCAAGAAAGCTATTAGCTAGCAGCTTACTAGCAACAAGCTGTAAGCAGCAGCTCACCACCTAGCTACCAACAAGCTGCCAGATCACAGCAGCTCATCAATAGCTTGCTAGCAACATGCTCCCTGACCAAAGCAGCTCATCAGCTAGTGAGCTAGCAACAAGCGGCCTGATCACAGCCGCTCACCAGCTAGTTAGCTAGCAACAAGCGGCCTGATCACAGCCGCTCACCAGCTAGTTAGCTAGCAACAAGCGGCCTGATCACAGCCGCTCACCAGCTAGTTAGCTAGCAACAAGCGGCCTGATCACAGCCGCTCACCAGCTAGTTAGCTAGCAACAAGCGGCCTGATCACAGCCGCTCACCAGCTAGTTAGCTAGCAGCAAGCGGCCTGACCACAGCAGTTCAACTGGTAGCCAGCTAGCGGGGGCTGCCTCACTACAGCTTTTTGCAAGCAACAAGCTATCTGAGCTATCTACAGTAGCTTACCAACTGCTGGCTAATTAACAACAAGCTGTCTGATGGAGTACCATCAGCTAGCAACGATTCAATTTAAAGAACTCCAGGACAAACTATCAAAGTAATTCATAGAGGAAAATATGGATGATCTTCCAAAAATAAATAGTGGAACGGACTGAAGGGGAGGGGGGGCAGGGGGCATGACTGTGCAAGTGACTTGACGATTCCCAGGCGACAATGTAAAAAGATGATGACATCCAATTGAAATATGATGTATAGAGCATGATATTGTCTGGTGTGGAGCTGTGACGTGTGAACTGAAAAGGGTGGACAAAGTCCAAGACATCTGCCAACCCGCTGGAGCAATCAGGGATCAGGACAGATCTAACAAATACTACATCTGGATTCGCTGACCACTTAAGTAGGCGTGGCTTCAAAATAAACAAACGTAGAGGAATGTACGGAGGGGCTCGTACAAGAACAATGAATAAAGGATGTGATTTATTTGATAAATGATTGAACGAATAAAGTTGGAGGAACGATGTGTGCAAAATGAATGATTGATGAACTATGTTTCCTGAATGAATGATTGATGAACGATTTAATGAATTGATGATTGATGAACCTGTGAAGGGCTGGAGCTGATGACTTAAGGAGCGCAGAGAGGAAGGTGGGATGAGGAGGAGGAGGAGGAGGAGGAGGAGGAGGTTAGTTGAAACAACATACACATAACCAATGAGGTCAGAGAAGGGCTGCTTGTAGAAGTCCTCGTCCAGAACTCTGAGCCAGGTCCACGGGAGCGAGGCATCGGAGGGACGAAAGAGAGAAGAGATGCAGAGAGCGGTAAAAACAGGGAGAGGGAGACAGCCAGGAGATACGTCATCACACCACCCCCAAGGCTGTTGGTTCAAAGATCGCCCAGAGGCCGGAAATCGGTGTCCAGTGGCGAAAGCACCACCGCCGGCCAAACAAGGGCTACCGCGGCAGTCATTTCCACCCGGCACAACAACCGTGGACGTAGCGTTGTTAGCCAAACGAGGTGAAATAAATCTCATCTTTCCTCAGTACTTTCTTTTACACTTCACTACATTTATACGCGTGCAGGTTTAGTAGGAGCGATAGAGTTTGTTAGCAGGTTAATTAGCATTAAGCCGACACTATTGTATTGTGCAACGGAGGTAAAGAGGAACGGTCACATCTCTGGTTGGCTCAAGGGCCCCTGATGGTACCTCTGGCTCTGGGGGCCCCTGATGGTACCTCTGGCTCTGGGGGGCCCTGATGGTACCTCTGGGGGCCCCTGATGGGACCTCTGGGGGCCCCTGATGGGACCTCTGGCTCTAGGGCCCCCGGTGGTACCTCGTGCTCTAGGGGCCCTGGTGAGTTGGCTCTACCTGTTGTTGACCTTGGTCTTCTCCAGGGCTTCGTTCTGCCGGTTGTTCCACTCCTCCAGCTCCTGCTTAGCCTTGTCCTTCCATGCAGACTCCTGCTCACGCGAGTTATCATCTGGAGAGAGAGAGGGGGCGAGAGACATTGGTTAGGAGGGGGAGGGAAAGAGAGAGAGGGGCGAGAGACATTGGTTAGAAGAGGGAGGAAGGGAGGGAGAGGGGGGAGAGACACTGGTTAGGAGAGGGAGGGAGGGAGAGAGAGAGGGGCGAGAGACACTGGTTAGGAGAGGGAGGGAGAGAGAGAGGGGCGAGAGACATTGGTTAGGAGGGAGGGACAGGATGGGAGAGGGAGACCTGGGTGGGGTCAGTACAGGGTGTAGACTACAGGGTGATTGGTGGAGACTACATGATGGTGGGTGGAGACTACATTGTGATTGGTTGAGACTACATGACGGTGCGCGGAGACTACAGGGTGGAGACCAAATTGTGATTAGTAGAGACTACATGACGGTGGGCGGGGCCTACAGGGTGGAGACCACATTGTGATTGGTGGAGACTACGCGACGGTGGGCGGATGCTACAGGGTGGAGGTGACAGGTTAGTGGCTGGAGAATACAGATGGGTGCACTACAGGGTCGTGGGTGCGGGGTCTCGGGTGGGGTGGGGTGGGGGGGAGGCCTACCTAGGACCTCCAGCCGGTCGCTCTGCTCCTCCCTCCACTTGCGGAGGCTCTCTGGCTCCGCCTGCAGGCGGTCTGCGCTGGAGATGGCTGCGTAGGAGTCAGACGGGCCGTTGCTCTCCTGGGGGGCAGAGGAGGGTAAGGGGTTAACCCCGGGAACCAAAGGTCAGGATGAGGGAGGAGGGTTAAGGACCCGGTGTACCCTTAAAATGACATCAGCGAGGTCGCACGGGAACGTACCAACTGGCAGGCTGGTGACCAATAGCCAACAACTAGGCCCGGGCCCAATACACTTTTAGTGGGTCAACGATAGCGTGTGAACGTCTGCAATTTGATTTAGTTGTAAGTATACTGGTTCTTTATAAGGGTTAACCCAGGCTTATGGCTAGTGGTCTCCCATGATCCAATATCAGACTTCATAGCAGAACTGACCGTCAGTGCAACAGAGACATGCAGGAGTTAAGACAGTGGCAGAGTCATGTTACTTAAGAGGGTTAAATAATTGAATGAGGGAATAGGAGTTTTACCGCGTGGAGTTCCCCGTTGACCGCACCATCTGGGAGGAAAGGAAAAACCAGTGGTTAAATGACCATCAAGATATAAACTATGATGAAGTACAACACAACATGTGCACATGCACTACAATACAACATGTTGACATGCACTACACATGTTCACAAACACGTTTAAAAGGACTTTGTGTGTTTCAAACGCTAAATATCCCACAACCTATGAATGCAAAAAAAAGATCAAGACAATGTTTATTATTATATTATATATGATCATTAAAGTGTAAAATAAACCCCTGGTCAGCTCTTCAAACACAGTACGGTCAGTTATATGCAGGGCAAACTACACGCTGAACATATTGCTCAATTATCTTCTTCCCTGAAATGAATAGGCCCTGCTGTGAGGATTTACTGCGGATACAGGGCCAAGGGTGAGACGCTATCAAGGTTCCTCTTTCTCTGGGAGAGGAGGTGACGACGTCGCGACGTGCTGACGTCACATTAAACCCGTACCATTATGTTGTCCAAGCAACTCAATGGATTCAATGAAAACAGGCCCAGCTAGCTACCTGTCACCACCCTTATCGCGGCATTAACAAGGTTTTCTTGAACGTTAAAATAACGGACACAGATGTTTATTATGCTCTCATTGTAAGCGAGGAAGCAATAACCTTGAAGCGTGGTGGCCAAGACGCAGAAATAAGTCCTACGATCGTTATTGTGTCACTCCTAACGTAATATGTGCTAAGCCCGCTAGCCATACAACGAGACCCGTTATCTTTCAAGGATTCAAACGGTTCAACGATTATAACGGTACCGATCGATCGGGAAGCACATTAACGTCTTTCAATGATCGTTGTCAACTCGACCACCCACCGGGGACGTCTGAAAGGGACGAGGGCACCTCTCCGCCGTCCAGGATGCTGAAGCCCTCGTCGTTCTCGATGCCCGCTATGTCACTCTCCTGCTGGGCCAGGAAAGCGGCGGCGGGGTCCTCCTCAGACCCGGAGCCGCTGCCGTTACCGGCGGCCGGTGCGCTCAGCATGTCGAAGTCGTCCATTCTCGGTGGTTAAAAACGAGTTAAGAATGTCAAGACTGAGGGGAGAGAGAGCAGGTGTCTTAGTTCACCGATACGTTCAACGGGGGATTGAAGTGGGGGCGGGGAAACGATGCAAAAAGGCAAAAGCGGAAATTGACAAAGTGACCAATCAGGCTGGGTTACGGATGATTGACGCCGCAACAAGCAAATGGCATTCGATCAGCCTCGAATGTTGACCAATGGATCGGCTTCATAGCGTAACGTGCGGATCCCGTGACCTGGCGCAGATCGTCTCAGCTGTAAAATTGCATTTTCGCAGCAGTCAGGGGTAACGACCGTTCAAGGCAGTACGTGTCTCGCTTAAAGCTTTAGTTGATTCCATTCACAGTAACTAATGATACATTGATCATTAATAAGTATTTGTAATTGTATCAGGCCAGAGTCTTGGCGTTATTACAAATATTAATTTATAATGATCATATCTAATAACAATTTATAATAATATCCATCTCAAGGTTAAGTCATAATTTTTTGTCAATTTTAATTACTATTATTCCCCATGTAATGCTGCATTTCTATACTTCGTCCATCCATCTCTATTACTCTCTGCTGCATGTATATTTACCCAACTATCTCTATCAAACTTTGCTGCATGTCTATTCATCCATCCATCTCTAATACTCTGCTGCATGTTTATTCATCCATCCATCCATTACTCTCTAATGCAGTTCCATTTATCCATCCATCTAGTACTCTCTGATGCAGGTCCATCCATCCATCCATCTAGTACTCTTAGCTGCAGGTCCATTCATCCATCCATCTAGTACTCTTAGATGCAGGTCTATCCATCTCAGTCGCTGCAAATCTTTATACCAAGTCTCAATACATACATTCATACACATACACACAAGGAAATAATATATTCCAACACAATTATTTTATAAATGCTTTTTATACAACTATAATGAATTAGGAAGGATTAGGAAAATAAAAGGCATAACTCAGTATCTTAAGGACCCAGGAAGAAGCAGAAAGCTCCTCACATCAGTGTAGGGATCCCTTTTGTTTTGAATTGATTTGAAGGGTTAAACACAAAGACCACGTAGATAAAGGTCAAAATACTGTTCCTTTATTGGGAACTTTTGACGTAGTAAAACCACTCCCAACAGGAGGAAGAGATTACACTTGACATTTCATGCCAGGTCTAAAATAAGTCAGTATTTCCTCGAGGAGAAAGAGTGTGGAGACTTTAGAGAGAGTGGGCAGGAAGCAATGGTCCCCTTGTAAAGATGCAAGCATGTGTGCACAGTCAACAAAACAATAGGATTACGTGGTTGTTGACAGACAAACAAAACAACTCCAAATCAATCATTACAGGTTCAGTAGGCCAGTCATGTCTCCGTGGGAGCACATTTCCATTGAATCATAGGTGCTGACAAATTAGAACAAGTTCTTCCACTTTCAACCTTCGTGCAATCTATATGTGAAGCAAACAGTTGTTCTTCCTTTTGTTCCTCTCACGGTAACATCAACCCCATCGTTTCCAGTCTAGCGAGGTTGTGATCCTGACGCCACTCACTCTTCATTCCCATTCGATAAGAGATGATTCTCAGACACCGGAGACAACTTGGCCGTTGCCAAGTTGCACGTCAACGCAACTCATCATCAGGCCTTCCCGTAGAGCTTAGCTACAGTAGGACGTCCAGTAGAGTAGTAAAGTACAGTGGAGCCCCGGGCGAGGCCGAGTCGGTAGTGGGTGGGCCACTGTGCGGGGGGCGGAGCCTGTGTGTGGGCTGGCGTGGTAGACGGGGTGCGGAGGAATGTTTTGAGGTAGGGGTTCCACATGAAGACCCATCCAGATTCAGTCCTGTTGCTCCACAGGCACGACGCAGAGCGCCCGAAAGTAGCGAAAAACAAATTCAATTTGGAGATGTGTATATATATATATATATATATATATATATATATATTTATATTATTTACTCTAAAGTATATTCCTATTAATAAAAGGAGACCAGAGGCTCCTTTATGCTAGTTCATGGCACGTCATGTTTGTGGAAATGCAAATCACGTATGCACGAGCAAAGTAAGGCCATGGCAGCAGCGCAGAGAGAGCGCGGGCTGCTGGGAGAGAAACAACGTGCGGCTCCGTGGAACCCAGTCCCCTTGCGCCTTCTTTGGTTCAAGCTGCTCGCTGAGCGGGGCATTCAGTTCCCCCACCCAGCTAGCATTTAGCACCAAGATGGCGGCCAGGCTAATCAGTTTCCATTATGACCTCTGGGCAATTCAAACCATTTCTGGCTCTCAAACGGAATGATTCATATAAATTAAATATGTATACATCAAGATATATATATATAAATAAAGCTATTTATATCTAGATATATTTAAATAGTGAAAGTTTGCTGTTAACCAAACAAACAATAACAATGCTTCGGACTGTCTGTGTGTCTGTGTACCTGTGTTATGTGTGTATGTGTGTGTGTGTCTTTTTGTGCGTGCGTGTGTGTGTCCGGGTCTGGTTAGCAGCTCCGCCTGGTGGTGTAGTCCAGAACCATACTAGCGGCACCCAGCAGAGCAGGTTCTTCCAGGTCGGAGGTCACGACCTTGATGCCCTGGGAGGAGGCCAGGGCCCTCTGGGAGATGATGTCCTGGACCGGGGACTGGTAGTACGACGCCAGCACCCCCGACAGGATGACCAGTGACGGGTTGGTCATGTGGAGGATGTTCACCACGGCCACGCCCAGAGCTGTGGAGGCTGCAGAGACCACAACCAGATTACACACAAGAACCGGATTACACGCCAGTACCGGATTACACACCAGAACCAGATTACACACCAGGACCGGATTACACACCAGAACCGGATTACACACCAGAACCAGATTACACACCAGGACCAGATTACACACCAGAACCAGATTACACACCAGGACCAGATTACACACCAGAACCAGATTACACACCAGAACCGGATTGCACACCAGAACTCGTTCAAACACCAGAACCACATTACACACCAGAACTAGTTCAAACACCAGAACCAGATTACACACCAGAACTAGTAATAACACGAGAACCCGTTTACACACCAGAACTAGTTCAAACTCCAGAACCAGACTAAACAACACAGCCATGTTATTGACTAGTATGAGGTCATTTAGAAGCCACTTTTATCCAGAGCGATTTAAAGTATATATCATCAATTTCGTCAATTTCATTCACAGAAACACCCAAACCACATTAAGCAACACCACACCCACCCGGATAAACACAATAGCAATGTAGTCAGGTGTGTGTATTTGTCTGTGTGTGTGCATGAATGTGTGTGCATGTATGCAAGGTAAAAAGAGTAACAACTATCCTGAATGAGCAACCTGGAAGGCAAGTCAGCCTCTGCATGTAATACATAATTACTCATTTATACATAATGACAGCCAGTGTTGTGCCTGAACACGGTCATTGAACGATTGTTCATGAACTCGTTCATATTTTGGGTGAACGTGAACTGAACGTACAGTATCACTGCCTGATGAACGTTACTGTGAACACGTTCATTCTGGCGTCTGTGAACGGTACGCTCACTTGGTTTAACTTCGTTCAATATGGGGGTTATTTGTTTATCAACACGCCGGAGGCGCGCGCAGAACGCTGTGTTGTTTGACCGGTTGCCATGGTAATCTCCGTGTGGTTAATTTGGTTAAAATGAATTAAACTGTAATCGGACAATGCGGTTATATGCTATAGACCCTAGAGTATCTGTGGTATAAAGGCTGAGACGAATTTCGAATTAAAAATATGTACAATCCATAACGTTATCTCTCTGGCTGATAGCTCAGCGGACTAGAATACCTCGTAGAATCATTGCTGGTTGGCCGGAAACGGAAAGGGGGGCTGTTTATGTTTGGTTGTAGTCTTTTCGCTCGGTTCTCCGTCTCAACAGTAGGGCTAGAACCGAGCGAAAAGACTACAACCAAACGTGAACACCCCCCCTTTCCGTGCGCTCAATGTGCAATAAAACACGATAGAAACTGTATTTCGCTACGATACTTGATTCAACCACTCTATTTCATCCTAGAAAAACCACAAAGGGGGCTCAATGTTCAAAATACCGGAAAAAACTAATAGCTCACAGCAACATATTGAAAAAAAGAGCTATGAACTAGTTCATCTTTTTGAACTGTGAACGTTTAACTGAACTAGTTCATTTTAAAACTTTGAACTTTGAACTAGTTCACGTAGAAAGTGAACTTTCCCAACACTGATGACAGCTAGAGCACAGTAATATTGGCATAACATGAGTGCATATTAGAATACTATGGAGTGAATGTGGATTTTGTATTTAAATATTTGGATGCCACCTAGTGGACACATATTTTAATGTATTGCCTACTAGAACGAGAACGCATTCATGTGAACAAAACACTTAAGAACTAAACGTTAAACCATCGTCAAGAGGAGCTCATTCGATAAACTGCTGTTTCAGTGTTCAAAAACAGCGTCTTAAACATTAAAGTAACCAAAATGGTGCATTTTACTTCCATTTAAAAGGGTTAGGAGTCCTGACGAGACGTAAGCCTTGTCCCTTTCGGCCTTCCATGTGTGTGTGAGTGCGTGCGCGTGTCTGACCTGTCTTCAGGACGGCCTGAGCTTTGGCGTTCCCCTGCTGGGCGGCGCTGATGAGGTGCACGGCGCTGACGGCCTCCACCTTCTTCAACTCCATCCCCTCCGTGATAAGAAGGTCCTCTGGAACAGACCCACATCCACACATGAACACACACACCCCTCTCCCCTGGTCCAGCCTGGTCTCTTGTTAAAGGGGACCTATTATGCTTTTTCGACTTTAATGACCTATAAACGTTGTTATAATGATTGATAGTCATGTTTAACCATACTAAAGTGTCAAATAATGACGTACATGCATTTCAACGTATTCCCTGGTGACAGTCTGGGGTGGCTGTGCAGAGCGCTAAACACTCGGAACAACGTTTGCGATTCACTTGTTCACATTTCCGGGAAATCATCTACGCAGAGGCACTCCTGCCACGCCCCCATATGCCTGGTCAAATCTGCCCGTGCACGCTTCAAGTCCGCACTTTTCACTTCACAGCCCAGCTTTGCACGTTTGGGGAACAATGCCTTCCCCTCCCAAAAAAAGCTTTTCTGGTTGTGAGGGAAACTTATTTAATTTAATTAGCTCACAATATGTCTCCAATTACCTTTTCTGTAGTAGGCTACATGCACGCGCAAAAGGAGGGGGTGGAGCTCGACTGCCCTTCGCAGGTCTTCCGGAAGGTAACCAATCACAACGGAGTGGGGTTGGCAGGAGGGGGGCGAGGGGGCGAGGGGGCGGAGAAGGACGAAACCGAGCGTTGACAGAGAATGCAGAAAGCGCCCAGATGAGAGGAAGAGTTTCCCGAAAATCTACATCGTTTTTTGTGCTGTGATTCGTGTCAGGTTGCGCTATAGGAGTCATTAATAAGAAATTAAGACCAGAAAAGTAGTATAATAGGGTCTCTTTAAGCCACGGGGAACCTGGCGGCAGTGGGAATACCAGGACGTGTGATGACGACGGATAGATGGGCAACATTTTCTACAGTCCACGTGGTAGGCTGCTAGACTGATCTACCCAGCATGCATCTGGGGGGGGGGGACACGCCCACCTGTGATGTCACCAAGGCACGGGGGAAGGACCTATTTTCAAACGGCTTGTGTCGGCGAATCACGCCCGCGGTCGGTGGTAAAACGAGGGGCCCTTTGATGGCTGAGCAGAGTAGTGGGTCCCCTACCGTCGTGCAGCCTCTTGGCCTCGCGCTGCAGGGCCATGCCCGAGGCGTAGGCCTCCACGCAGCCCCGGCTGCCGCACATGCACTCTGGGCCGTCCAGAGACACCATGATGTGGCCCAGCTCCCCCGCGCAGAAGGTGCTGCCGTGCACCAGCTCGTGGTGGTGCACGATGCCCCCCCCGATACCTAGCCACACACACACACACACACACGGGCGCACACACACACACACACACAGACACAGACACACAGACACAGAGACACACAAACACAATTATCGAAGATGTATATGGAACGTGGTTCTGCTAATTATATATTAAATATCGTAAGTGTATTTGTAGCTCCTGTAACAAAAGTATAAAAAGAGATAATCCTGGACGTGGTCTGAACCTTCAGACCACGGTGAATAAGAAACTTTCAGTTGCATATTCTTCAACATCAACCTAGTCGAGGAAGACATCACGCACAAAATCGAGCTTTTCAGTACAAGTCCAATGCTAGTTCAGAACTCGTCAGATGCGAGTCCTGTACTAGTCCAATACTGGTCTTTAACTAGTCCTATACTAGTTTTCCTCATCTTCCCAAACATAACAACACTTCTTGTTTGTCGTCTTGGTACTGAAGCGCTACAGTTGTCATGGCGACGGCCAGGAGAGGTCGCCATGCGTGTGCACAGCCTCCGCGTGCGTGCGTGCGTGCGGCGTATTTCCTGACCTGTGCCGGTGATGATGGTGACGAAGTTCTCCACGCCCTGGCCGTGGCCGAACTTCTTCTCCGCCAGCGCCGCACAGTTGCCGTCGTTGTCCAGCCACACGGGGAGGTGCAGCGCGTCCGAGAGCGGCGTGCGCAGGTCCACCGACGACCACTCCTGGATCAGCTTGGTGGAGTGGAGGATCACCCCTTCCTGGGGGTTGACCCGCCCCCCCGTGGACACGCCTGCCAGGGGGAGACGGAGGGGTAACCGTTAGCTACTGCCGTAGGAATTACAATTACTTTGACCTACTTTGGAAAAGCTAAAGTCCTGGATCGGTGAAGGGGTTGCCCCTCTCTGTGTGTTCAGTGGGTCTTATGCGAGACTGGGCCTCATACAAGACCCGAGTAGAGGCTATTTAATTTGGTTGCAATCTCACCGCTAAACGCCACTGAATCCGTCACACTGCATCTTGAATAGCATTCTGTTCCAGTCGGATTTCACAGTTGGCATAAGATAATTGCATTAGACTAACGTTGATCATCATCAGAATAGAATTAATGAGAAAGAGCGCAATCTACTTTTGTCGCGGCGGCTGCGGAATAGCCGGTCAGAATACAGACGTGGTTATGTTCTGCTTCTGTATTCAGGAGGGCGGCCGTACAGCTCCTGACTGGTCGACTGATGGGCTAATTCAGTGA
This sequence comes from Gadus morhua, assembly GCF_902167405.1. Classification (NCBI taxonomy): domain Eukaryota; kingdom Metazoa; phylum Chordata; class Actinopteri; order Gadiformes; family Gadidae; genus Gadus; species Gadus morhua. The sequence goes on along the minus strand of NC_044050.1, from coordinate 25,652,347 downwards.
TGCATGGCTGTGTGTCACAGATCTTCACCCGAAAGTGCCTATGAATTACAGATCTCCACTACCAGAGAACGCTAAGCCAAGAGAGTCAGGTCAAACTGAACCAGTCCAGTGGGCCGCTGCACTATGGCCCCCCCATCTTGAATATTAATACACATGACATGTTTCATACGTTGGGTCTGCAGTCGTCCTATCGTAATGGGTAACGCACATGGGGATCACTTGCCCTGTGGTCTTTTGGAACACGAGTTCAAAGAAAACCTTTCTTTAATTTGCGTGTCTATTTCATGACACCAGTACGGGTGTGTGCGTGCGTGTTTACTGAGTATATATATTTGTATTTGCATGTGTGAGCATACATATGTGTCTGTGCGCACGTGCGTGCGCGTGCGTATGCGTGTGCAGATGTCTATGCTCCTGTGCGTACCGACTCCCAGTATTCTGCAGTTGAGGCGGACAGCGTCCTGGATGGCGTCCTGGCTCATGCTGAGGATGAGCTGGATCCGGGACTCGTAGGTCTTGGGGTTGGGCTTACAGTACTTCCTCATGATCTTCCCCTGGAGGAGAGACGGGAGGGAGGGGGGGGATGGGGGGGCAGAGATGAGCATTCAACTGGACTCTTGAATTGATTTGAACTGTGTGTGGATGTGGATGTGGCTATGTGTGTCCGTGTGTGTGTCCGTGAGTCTGTGTGTGTCCGTGTGTGTGTCCGTGAGTCTGTGTGTGTCCGTGAGTCTGTCCGTGAGGCCCGCCTACCCTCATGCTGACGATGGCCACGCGGAGGTTGGTGCCCCCCAGGTCCACGGCCAGGGCGCACTGGGTCTCCAGGATGTGGTCGATGTCCTGGGAGAAGGCCTCCTTCACGGGCGGGAAGCAGAAGCTCTTCTGCAGCGGCTCGTCCAGCTTGATGCTCCGCAGGAACTTCAGGATCCGCGGCACCGCGTTCCCGTCGCCGTAGATCTTAGAGCTGGAGGACGGCAACACGTACACCGTCACTCCCTAGCAACACCTACACCGTCACTACCTTGCAACACATACACCGTCACTCCCTGGCAACACACACACCGTCACTCCCTGGCAACACATACACCGTCAATCCCTAGCAACACATACACCATCACTCCCTGGCAACACATACACCGTCACTACCTGGCAACACATACACCGTCACTCCCTAGCAACATATACACCGCCACTACCTGGCAACACCTACACCGGCACTCACTAGCAACACATACACCGTCGCTACCAGGCAACTCATACCGTCCCTCCCTAGCAACACATACACCGTCACTACCTAGCAACACATACACCGTCACTACCTGGCAACACATACACCGTCACTCCCTAGCAACACATACACCATCACTACCTGGCAGAACATACACCATCACTACCTAGCAACACATACTCCATCACCGCCTAGTAAAAACGACACCGTCACACCCTGGCAACACATACACCATCTCTACCTAGCGACACGTACATCATCACCCCCTAGTAAAACCTACACCATCACTCCCTAGCAACACATGCACCATCACTACCTGGCAACACATACACCATCACTACCTAGCGACATCACCCCCTAGTAAAACCTACACCATCGCTCCCTAGCAACACATGCACCATCACTACATGGCAACATATACACCATCACTACCTAGCAACACATAGACCATCACTCCCTACTAACACATACACCATTACCACCTGGCAACACATACACACCATCATACCCTAGCAACACATAAACCATCACTACCTGGCAACACATACACCCTTACTATTCCGAATTGTAATAAACATTTCCATAAGACATGTTGTTCTGAAGACACCAAGACACGGCGACCTCTCGGTTATTATATATAGTAACGGTTTCACTGTTTGTGCCGCGCTTATCGAGACGGCCCCAGCTGACAGAGACGCAACAATACCACCAGCTACATCCTGTGACGGACGAAAGTAGTAGTGGCATCCCTATCTGCAGCTGTGCCCTCAAGGCCTTCCCTGTTTTAACTCTGCAGTGGGCCCACTGTGGGGCTCACTGCAGCGGTTCAACCTTTGCGTGCTCGTCGAGTGGCCTCGCTGTGCCGAGACATACAAATTCTACCTTATTTGGTTTTTTTGCAATAGACACGTTATCAATACAGGTCAAAGACTTTCCACCACATGAGTGATGGGGTACGTGTCGCCAGGTCGGGATGGTGGATATGTTGCTAGAAATGTCAGAGCAACCCATCCACTATCACTCCCTGGTAGGTGTGTAGGTCAGTGCCTAGGGTAGGACTGTAGGACGGTGCCTAGGGTAGGGTTGTAGGTCAGTGCCTAGGGTAGGACTGTAGGACGGTGCCTAGGGTAGGGTTGTAGGTCGGTGCCTAGGGTAGGACTGTAGGACGGTGCCTGGTGTAGGGTTGTAGGTCAGTGCCTAGGGTAGGACTGTAGGTCAGTGCCTAGGGTAGGGTTGTAGGTCAGTGCCTAGGGTAGGACTGTAGGTCGGTGCCTAGTGTAGGGTCGTAGGACGGTGCCTGGTGTAGGGTTGTAGGTCAGTGCCTAGGGTAGGGCTGTAGGTCGGTGCCTAGGGTAGGGCTGTAGGTCGGTGCCTAGGGTAGGGTTGTAGGTCGGTGCCTAGTGTAGGGTCGTAGGTCGGTGCCTAGGGTAGGACTGTAGGACGGTGCCTAGGGTAGGACTGTAGGACGGTGCCTGTGTAGGGTTGTAGGTCAGTGCCTAGGGTAGGACTGTAGGTCAGTGCCTAGGGTAGGGTTGTAGGTCAGTGCCTAGGGTAGGACTGTAGGTCGGTGCCTAGGGTAGGACTGTAGGACGGTGCCTGGTGTAGGGTTGTAGGTCAGTGCCTAGGGTAGGGTTGTAGGTCGGTGCCTAGGGTAGGACTGTAGGACGGTGCCTGGTGTAGGGTTGTAGGTCAGTGCCTGGTGTAGGGTTGTAGGTCAGTGCCTAGGGTAGGGTTGTAGGTCGGTGCCTAGTGTAGGGTCGTAGGACGGTGCCTGGTGTAGGGTTGTAGGTCAGTGCCTAGGGTAGGGCTGTAGGTCGGTGCCTAGGGTAGGGCTGTAGGTCGGTGCCTAGGGTAGGGTTGTAGGTCGGTGCCTAGTGTAGGGTCGTAGGTCGGTGCCTAGGGTAGGACTGTAGGACGGTGCCTAGGGTAGGACTGTAGGACGGTGCCTGTGTAGGGTTGTAGGTCAGTGCCTAGGGTAGGGTTGTAGGTCGGTGCCTAGTGTAGGGTCGTAGGTCGGTGCCTAGGGTAGGACTGTAGGACGGTGCCTAGGGTAGGACTGTAGGACGGTGCCTGTGTAGGGTTGTAGGTCAGTGCCTAGGGTAGGACTGTAGGTCAGTGCCTAGGGTAGGGTTGTAGGTCAGTGCCTAGGGTAGGACTGTAGGTCGGTGCCTAGGGTAGGACTGTAGGACGATGCCTGGTGTAGGGTTGTAGGTCAGTGCCTAGGGTAGGGTTGTAGGTCGGTGCCTAGGGTAGGGTGGTAGAGGTGCTCTCTGAGTGTGTACAGGCCGCTCGTCTCACCAGGGGTAGCGCTTTCCAAACTGCAGCTCCAAGGCGTGGTAGATCTTGTTGTGGGTGTCAGCGTCCCGGACGTGGAGAACGTTCTCTCCTGATGGGAGGAGAGGGACGTTACACAATCGCACCCCACCTCAAACTACTGGTCAGGCTACCTGTCTGTCCATCTGCCTGTCTGTCTCTCTACCAGTGTCTAAATGTCTGCCTGTCTTTCTACCCGTCTCTCTCCCCGTCTGTCTTCCCGTCTGTCTTCCCTTGTGTCTTATCTGTCTCTCTCCCTGTCGGGTCTCTCCACCTCCCTTTCACCCTGTGTGTCTACCGGTCTCTCTGCCCGTCTGTCTCTCTACCCGTCTGTCTTCCCGTGTCTGTACCCCTTTGTCTCACTGTCTGTCTTCCCCTGTGTGTCTACCTGTCTCTCGGCCCTACTGTCTTCCCGTGTCTGTACCCCTTTGTCTCACTGTCTGTCTTCCCCTGTGTGTCTACCTGTCTCTCGGCCCGTCTGTCTGGAGCCCAGGTTGATGACGGGGGTCCCGTAGGCCCCGGCCTCGCGGACCCCACAGCTGCTGTTCCCGATCATGCAGCCGGCGTGGGCCACCAGCTGGATGAACTGCTCGAACGGGATGTGCTTCATCGCCCGGAAGTTGGGGTGCTGCTCGATGCCCTTCATCCGCATCACGCGCACCATCCCCTTACTTCCTGTGGACACAGGAAGGAGCCGGCGTCAGACTCTCAGTGCGGTGGTGTTTATTAGTTCAAGGGGACTAGGGTGTGGTATCAAGCTATGCTATACCTACGGAAATAAAATGACGATGGGGCATATAAAAAAATAATGGAACGTCTCCAATATTATATTCCGAATTTAAATGATTATTAATATCACTGACGCCAAATGATAAAAGTATAATGAGTTCACTAAGTTCCTAGTTCACTAAGGTATTGATATTAATGATAAATCATAATATGTGTTCCACTACAGTATTAATACTGATGCTAAGTGATAACAGTAGAATGAAACCTAGTTCCCGACAGTATTAATACTGATGCTAAATCATCATAGCATAATATGAGTTCACTAAAGTATAACAGTTATAACAGTGGAGTCAGACCTGCGTCGATGTTGGGGAACAGGATGAGCGTCTTCTTGTTGAAGGAGATGAGGGCGTCCAGCATGAGGCCGTAGATCTTGATGGAGCCCTGGATGTCCGTGGTGACCGGGTGTTGCAGGGCCACGATGTACTGGTTCTCCTGCACCATGTCCCCTGACACACACACACACACACTAGGGTTGCCGCGGTGTGGACATTTTCACACTGAGTAATACGCTCGTGTCAACACCGGTATTACCGGTATAAACGGTATTAACTTTGAAACTAGGTCAACCGCCATCTTCTCCGTCAACTCTCCTCTCACACTCGGTGACAGCGGCTGGCAGCGCGCCAATTCTCGGCGTCTTATAACGTTCTATAACAGTATAATATAATTGTATCTATCATAATATCACGGCCAAAAGCTCTGTGCGCCTCAGGATGGCCGTAGCGCGGGGAGCTCACGTAGGGATTGGGCTTCGCTGGGTTTGTTTACCGCCGTTGCTATGGTTACCGGTCTTGTAAGGAAGCGCGCCAATTCTCTTCCGCACAGAGCAGAACTGTGGCCTATTCTACACATTTTAATTTTCTTAATTATATTATTCATTTATACTGAATTCGTTTTTTATTACTGAAAAAAAATAAAATAAATAAACTCGGTGTTGCCGGTGTTAGGAATCGGTGTTGGCCTCAACACCGGTAACAGCCCGTATACCGTGGCAACCCTAACACACACACACACACACACACACATAAGTGCATGTGCACAGACGAGCATCCCCCCCTATGTGCCCGGCCCTCACCCAGCCAGGTGTGGATGGTGTCCAGGTGGTTGTTCTTGGTGGGCGACAGCAGCTTGTCGTAGGAGGGGCAGCCGGCCAGCAGGATGCGGCTGTGGTCCTCGCACATGGCGATGAGGTGCTGCTCGGCGCTGCGCGTGCAGCAGGCGTGGTAGTGGGACAGCTTACTGATGGCGTGGCGGATGGAGTCGTCGATCGTCCCGCTCACCTGGACGGGGGGGGGGGGCGGGGGGATGGAGGGCATCAGCGGAGAATGGAGAGATGATTGGATGGATGAAAAGAAAACTAGGAAAGAAAATAATGATGGTTTCCCAAACACACTTTTTTTAATAGGTGTGTTTCCCTCCCCCACCTCCCCCCCCCCCGTTCACCCACCTCTCCCCCCTCTAGGTGCAGGATCCTGATGTTCATGAGGGCGGCGGCGGTGGCCAGCGCCAGGGCGTCGAAGCGGTCGCCGTGGACGACGAGGATGTCGGGGCGCAGGCGCTGCAGCACGTCGGGCAGCTTGACCAGGGCCAGGCCCACGCTCTCCACCATGGCCGCCTCGTCCTCCCCCCGCACGATGGTGTGCAGCTTGGAGCTCACGTCGAAGTCGTCCTGCTCGATCATCCGGAACGTGTTCCTGGTGGGGGGGGGGGGAGGGCGTGCTTCGTTAACAACACATAGGATTGGCCAGATGCGGATTTCATTTCTGCACCCTCAAACTCAAGTTTGAGTTCATAACAACGACTGAGTGGTGGTAGGTAGCACACAGTGACAGTCAAAGTGCTCTCTTAGATCCATAACCCTGTGAGAGCGTAAGAGAGAGTTTGTGTTGGAAGAAGACCATCTAGAGCACTGGTTCCTAACCTGGGGGTGGGGGGGCCTCCGGGGCAGATGGGGTCGGGGGGGGATTGTGCATTTCAAAAAAAGTCTCTTAAAAAAAACATGAGAAACTAGCCACTAATCAGTGAGTGAACTGCCAACGTCAGTACAGAGATGGTTGCTTAGGTACCATGCCGCTTTGCCAGGCAAACCTGTTTGGGAGGTCGGGTGCGCTATTCAAATTCCTGTAGGGGGACACAACACTGGAGGAGGCGTCACAAGGTCCACGCATGGTTGGCAACACACAGCTTAAGACTCACAACCCACATGACCCACGCCTCTTCCTTTTTTTCTGACGACCTGACTTTACGGTTCTGTGGCATTGTTCTACAAAGACAAAGAACGGATTTTGAGACTTGTAGGTGATTCTTCTACGAGATGGATCCCAGTCAGCCAGATGCCACACTGCCTTGCCCTGAAGGCACAGGGCCGGGGTATTCTGGACGGTTCCCTCCGGGGGGGTGGGGGTGGGGGGTTAAAGGCCCTCACATCGACCCTTGGGGCGCTTACCCGTAGTCATCGATGAGATGCGAGCCCAGGACCATCACCTCCAGCTCGAAGCTCTCCGGGTGGGCTTTGAGCCCAAACATGATGGGAGCTAGCTTGGAGTAGTCGGCGCGGTTGCAGGTAGCGACACACACCCTCAGCTTCCTCTTAGACACCATCTGGCAACGCACACACACACACACACACACACACACACACACACTTACTTACTACTTCAAGCTTCAAAAACAAAAGACACACAGACTTAGACACTGACAGACATACACACTGACAGACATACAGATAGAAACAGAAGACCGACAGACAGAAAACAGGCCGACAGAGACAGACAGACAGGAAGGCAGTACCTGATTCTGTTCCTCCATCATTCCTCGCTCCATTTTCTCACTTCTTCTCTGCAAGTTCAGGTAGTAGAGTTGCTAATGAGAGAGAAATGGACCAACAGTACAGTGTTTAATGAGAGAGCGAGACATCTCGTATCAGCGTGCCCGTTGGCAAGGTTTAGGCCTAGCCTCGGAGGAACCGTGTGGTGGTTGTGGTTGCCATGCTGTCGTAGCCCGAAACTTAAAAATCATGCATGAATGACTAGTGGGTCAACAGGCAGACACACAATACCAGCTGCCTCACCCCACAACAGGTTTTTGTAGGCTGTGTTTAAGCATTCCCTTCATTCAGACTGATGGAGGGAACAGGTGACAATATTCCTAATCATTTGTATTATTACAAAAAATACCAGTATTTTTGGTAAGTATCGAATCGAAATGTTAAAGCAATGCAGGAACTGAAGTTCTGTGTTTAAAGGAACAATCCCTAAAGTCAAAATAAAAGCTCATGAATCTTAAGGCTACTATTTATTTATTTTGTTTTATTTTACAGGAAAGTATTAAAGGGTAACCAAGTTACAATTCAAAACGGGCCTGACTCAGTTCAGGTTCAGGTCCAGGTTCCTGTTGTGCAGCGCTTACCCCGCTAGCGATAGGTTGTGCATCAAGCACACTGTGTGTGTATTGTAGTGTGGCCGTAAAAACATAAAATCTGAATACAAAAAAACAAAAGGCAACCAACACCCAACCACACCCACAGGCTGGCAGCAGGTGCGTGTTTATTCTATAACTGAACTGACAGTTACTGTGAAACTGGACATACCTGTATGATGTGCAGGAGGGTCTATGGTCATTGTATTCATGACACTGTTATCAGGGTATAACCCTGTGTCTTATTACTGCATCCCTATGTGTATTGTAACGCTTTGTCTTATGTTTTTAACTATGTATTATGCATGTAACACTATATCTCATATAGTTACAATTACATCTTAAGTCTGTAATCCTATTTCTTATGTATGTAACCTTATACTTGATGTATGTTACACTCTATGTATTATGTTTTTAAGCTTATGTCTTATGCTGCCTCTTGATGTGTCATGTATTATGTTTTTAAGCTTATGTCTTATGCTGCCTCTTGATTATTAAAACATTGATATCTTATCATCCGGTCAAAGTAGGGTTCTAATTAAACTGAATGAGCTGACTGATCTACCTGTCAAACCCTGGAGTAAATATTTGACCACACGCACCAAGGACACACACACACACACACACACACACACACACACACACACACACACACACACACACACACACACACACACACACACACACACACACACACACACACACACAGGGTCACCTGATCCAGCAGATGAAGCATGAACAGATCAAAATGGCTGCTGCCAACTCTACCAAATAAACATCCCCATTGGACCTTTGATGATTGGGGAGGAAACACTATATTAGTTAAGGGAGTCCTGTAGGGGACACAATACTGGAGGATGTGTCACAAGGTCCACGTATGGTAGGCAACACACCGCTTAAGATTCACAACCCACATGACCCACCCCTCTGGCACCATGCCAAGATACAAACAAGCCCCCCCCCCCCCCTCACACATACACACTTGAGCCGGTGCATGCAGGAAGCAGAGACGTGTATCAAGACACTGAACACAGAGGAAACTCTAGAGAGAGGCGACTGGTAATCGAGAGCTATAGATGCT
>NC_044050.1:25640229-25643416 GCF_902167405.1 Gadus morhua | reverse complement strand
CCCGGACAACCCCATAGAGCTGGCCTTCCAGCCGCGCTACGGCAGCATCGTCTCCTACCGCTGGTACTGCTCACCACGCACGTCTCTCTCTCTCTCTCTCTCTCTCTCTCTCTCTCTCTCTCTCTCTCTCTCTCTCTCTCTCTCTCTCTCTCTCTCTCTCTTGCCATGTCTTGTGGCCGATGGCAACCAGACTCGCACCAACATCACCTAGATATAAATGCAGAAAAACAAGTTCATAATAACAAATCAGCACAGATGTGGTGAAAAGAACGTATACTGTTTGGAGACGAGTGTGATTTGAAATGTATGATTTAATACAAACCCTCCAAAAAGTGAACGCATGCATAAAATACGGAGAAAACAATCAGAAGAGAAGATCTCTCTCTCTCTCTCTCTCTCTCACTCTCACTCTCACTCTCACTCTCACTCTCACTCTCTCTCTCTCTCTCTCTCTCTCTCGTTCTAATTCACAACTCCGCCCCCTTCAGGTACGGTGATGGCTACATCCTGATTGGCTTCTCCCACGGCTACTTTGTGGTGATCTCCACCCACATCCGGGAGATCGGCCAGGAGCTGTACCAGGCGCACAACCACAAGGACAGCCTGACCAGCGTGGCCATCTCCCAGTCCTTGAACAAGGCTGCGTCCTGTGGAGACAACAGGTAGACACACACAGACACACACACACACACACACACTACTGAGATGTGTCTGTGTGTGAAGGGTAGTAAGCTGTTGTTGATGTGAGTTTTTCCTGTTTTTTCTCAGCATTAAGATTCACGACCTGACGGAGCTCAAAGACATCAGCAACATTGTGCATTTGGATGACGAGACTAAAGGTGGAACCCCCTAATCCTGTTGCTCGCTACATCAACTCCTCAGAATAATCTTTTCCCTGCTCATTTTTAACAGCCTTTCCGCCCCATCCCCATGCTATTCCTAACGGGTTTAACTTTCTCTTCTCCATCATCCCCCCCCTGTGTCTCTGGCCAGGCCTGGACCAGCTGAACTGGACCGACGACGGGCAGCTGCTGGCCGTGTCCACCCAGAGGGGCACTCTGCACGTCTTCCTCACCAAGCTGCCCATCCTGGGGGACAGCTGCGGCACGCGGCTGGCCTACCTCACCTCGCTGCTGGAGGTCACCGTGGCCAACCCGGTGGAGGGGGTGAGGGCCGCGCACGCACGCACGCACGCACGCACGGATGGACACACAGATAGACATACGCACGCACAGCAAACAGAAGCACGCACAGACACGTACAGACGCAGGCACGCACAGACACACACAGATGCACGCAAAGACACAACGCCACGCACAAACAGACAAACAGACACAGGAGGACAGACAGACAGACACAGACGCACACGCACACAGGCTCACCAACACATTAAGCACCAGCCCCACCACGGTGCCTGTAACAGTTAAAGGTCCCGTGGCGTGACACCAGGTGTGAGTGTGATTAGCCGCTACAAGCCGTTTTGGAAATCTGCCCCTTATGACATCACAGGTGGGCGTGTCCACCTACATGTGTGACGGATAGTTGAGCAACGTTTGCTACGGTCCACTGGGTAGGCCGGTAGACTGATCTATCCAGCACACATCTAGTTGGACACGCCCACCTGTGATGTCATATAGGGCAGATTTCCAAAACGGCTTGTAGCGGCTAATCACACTCACACCTGGTGGCATGCCACGGGACCTTTAAAGAGGATGCTGTAGGTTAATCACTGTGTTATGTATGTGTGTGTGTGGCCCTCAGGAGGCCCCAATGGCCATAGAGGTGGAGGTGGAGCCCACCTTCATCGCGGTGGGGCCCTTCCATGTCGCGGTGGGCATGAACAACAGAGCCTGGTTCTACGCCTTGTTGGACCAGGAGGCGGGTATGTGTTCAGCTTCACCGTTAAGGGGGTGTGACAGATGGGACCTGACTTTATGCAGGCAAGGCATTCAGTGGGTCGCAATCTGCAACCCCCCCCCCCCCCCCCCCCGCTGACGGCCCCCTTTACCCCCCAGTGTGGGAGGTTTCATATAGGGCTGCTAGATTATGGAGATAGTCTAAATCACGATTATTATGTTCAATATTGAAATCACGATTGTTCAAAGGATTCTTTTTGAGTTTGAAAACATGCTGCATTTGTTCAGCAGAAAAACACTTTGTAACTGAAAAAATTTTAAAAGCGAAAAATGTACAAATATGTATCCATCTGTTCTGCAATATCTATATAACATTTAAAGAATATATATATAGATATATATATATATCTATATATATATTTTTTTTTTATAGTCTCAACTCAATTATATTCGTTCGGAGACCCAAAAGTCGAAATCACGAATACAATTAAATTAATGGCGCAGCCCTAGTTTCCCAAGCGCATGTACGGCCACTCAGACCACGTGACGGTGCCCCCCCCCGTGGTCCCAGGGTTCAGCCGGCTGAAGGACGTGGAGTACCTGGGGACCGTGGCCAGCATGTGCCTCAGCGCCGACCACGCTGCCGCCCTGCTGGAGGGGAAGGTGCAGCTGCACATGGTGAGGCTGTGGGCGCAAAGAACCAGGACGTCGGCTTGAGCTTTAACAGCCAGCGTAGCGAATCAAAATGGAGTCTTACTGTGTGTGTGTGTGTGTGTGTGTGTGTGTGTGTGTGTGTGTGTGTGTGTGTGTGTGTGTGTGTGTGTGTGTGTGTGTGTGTGTGTGTGTGTGTGTGTGTGTGTGTGTGTGTGTGTGTGTGTGCGTGCGGCTATGTGTTTCTTTTCAGATCGAAAGAGACGAGCATGACGAGAAGAAGCAGATGAAGCTGTTCCCCGAGGACGAGCGCACGCAGGGTCGCATCCTCTGCCACGCCCTGACCGCCGACCTGCTGTACTACGGCACTGATGTACGAGCTCTCCCCTCTCCCCTATGCGTCCGTCTGTGGGGCTCACTGGCTCTGTGTGTCTCTATGTCTCCCTCTGTCTCTCTGTCTCCCTCTGTGTCTCTCTGTCTCCCTCTGTGTCTCTCTGTCTCCCTCTGTGTCTCCCTCTGGGTTTCTCACTGTCTCCCTCTGTGTCTCTCTGTCTCCCTCTCTGTGTGTCTCTCTGTCTCCCTCTGTCTCTCTCTGTCTCTCTCTGTCTCCCTCTCACTGTGTCCCTCTGTGTGTCTCCCAGACGGGCGCTGTGGTGTGTGTGTCTCTCACTGTGTCTCTA
>NC_044050.1:25525229-25635229 GCF_902167405.1 Gadus morhua | reverse complement strand
AAAATATAGCCCTACAGGGGATGAGATCACACCCCTAAAGGGGTGTGATCTCATCCCGTGTAGGGCTATATTTTATAGAGCTATTAGTGTAAAAAGGATATTTTACGTCCTCATTACCACAACTTAAACTCTGCCCCTTATGACGCCTGCATGAACTCACGTCTCCTCCACAGCAATTCTCAGAGGCGGCTCAGCTCTACGAGAAAGGCCAGTACTACGACAAGGCAGCCTCCGTGTACATCCGCTGCAAGAACTGGTGAGCCCCACGTCCTCTCACTCTCTCTCACTCTCTCTCACTCCACTGGTGAGGCCAACGTCTCTCACTCTCTCTCTCACTCCACTGGTGAGGCCAACGTCTCACTCTCTCTCACTCCTTCTCACTCCACTGGTGAGGCCAACGTCTCACTCTCTCTCACGCCTTCTCACTCCACTGGTGAGGCCAACGTCTCACTCTCTCTCACTCCTTCTCACTCCACTGGTGAGGCCAACGTCTCTCACTCTCTCACTCCACTAGTGAGGCCAACGTCTCTCACTCTCTCACTCCACTGGTGAGGCCAACGTCTCTCACTCTCTCTCACTCCACTGGTGAGGCCAACGTCTCTCACTCTCTCTCACTCCACTGGTGAGGCCAACGTCTCTCACTCTCTCTCACTCCACTGGTGAGGCCACTGCTCTCACTCTCTGACTCAACTTAAAGTCAAGACTATTTATACTGCGCCTTTCATACCCAAGGTAAACTCAATGTGCTTCATGGAAAAAAACATGTCATACAATGAATAATGAAAGAATAATCCATCAACGATGTGACAACAGCATTAAAAATAATGCGTGGAAGACATTAGGATGGAAATAACAAGTCAAAAGTGAACAATGGTCTATCAGGAAGGTGAACATACAGGTTTCGACCCCCTGGTTTAAAGGTAGTCCGGCTGGGCCACAGCTCTCAGATCAGCAGACTGTGTGTCCATGAGCTCACGGGACTGTGTCTCCTCAGGGCCAAGGTGGGGGAGCTGCTGCCCCAGGTCAACTCCCCTAAGATCCACCTGCAGTATGCCAGGGCCAAGGAGGCCGACGGAAGGTGAGTGTCCTGCCTTTAACCCGACCTTCAGGGGCCTTTCCCAGACTTTAACGGGATAGAGCAACATTTTTAAGACAAAGTAGTTCTCTGACTCATGTACTACAGTTAGAGGGTAACTTCTTTATTATTATACCTAACATTTAGTGTGTGTGTGTGTGTGTGTGTGTGTGTGTGTGTGTGTGTGTGTGTGTGTGTGTGTGTGTGTGTGTGTGTGTGTGTGTGTGTGTGTGTGTGTGTGTGTGTGTGTCAGGTATAAGGAGGCCGCCCTGGCCTACGAGAGCGCTAAGGACTGGGACAACATGATCAGAGTGCTGCTGGACCACCTCAACAGCCCGGAGGAGGCGGTCCGCGTCGTCAGGGAAACGCAGAGCATCGACGGAGCCAAGATGGTTGCCAGGTCAGACCGCGACCTGTGATCCATGAACGTGTACACAGACAATGCTGACTGCTCGTATACGCCACGACAAATACAAGCTATACAAATAAAGCTTAGCTGACTACGAGAACAAACTGCAAACAAGAATGCAGAACGCAATTTGAGAGGATTATTTATTCATACAGTCCTTTTTTTGTATCCGTTATATCCGTGTGGACTTGAATCGAATGTTGCCCAAGACAAAGTTTCTCTGTAGGAGACAGCAAGTCTGCCAAACAGGCCATGTACTGTATCCCATCTGTTTCTGCTCTGGCTGACACACCTGATGGCTGAGTTCCAATACAGTGTGTGTGTGTGTGTGTGTGTGTGTGTGTGTGTGTGTGTGTGCGTCCCAGGTTCTTCCTGAGGCTCAGTGATTACGGCTCAGCCATCCAGTTCCTGGTGTTGTCTCAGTGCAACGACGAAGCCTTCCAGCTGGCACAGCAGCACGGCCAGATGGACGTCTACGCCGACATCATCGGTGCGTGCGTGCGCGCGTGTGCGCACGTGTGTGTGTGTGTACACGCGCGTGTGTGCACGTCTGTGCCTGGAAAATAGTGATGAAAAGCGTTTGTGATGTTGCATAAAACAATTGTCTGTTTGTGTGCGTGTGTGTGTTTGCGCTCGTCGGGTGGGTCTATGCTCACGTGTGTGTGTGTGTGTGTGTGCGTGTGTGTGTATGTGTGTGTCTCGGCGGCGTGCAGGCCCTGACGCCACCCAGGAGGACTACCACAGCATCGCTCTGTACTTCGAGGGCCTGAAGAAGCACCTGGAGGCGGGCCGCTTCTTCCTCAAGTGCGGCCAGCACAGCAGGGTAGGACCCCACTCCCGACTCCCCACTCACTCACCTGCCTCACGCTCCGTCCACCCGCCGGTCCTCACCCCCCCCTCTGTCCCCCCCCCCCCCCCCCCCCCCCCTCTGTCCCAGGCCCTGAAGCACTTCCTGCAGTGCCCCAATGCTGATGACAGCCTGGCCATCGAGATGGCCATCGAGACGGTACGTCTGTCTGAAGGTTCTGTCCGTCTGTCCGGCTAATGATGAGTAAGGATTTACTGTGTGTGTGTGTGTGTGTCGCTGTGTGCTTGTGTGTGTGTCTCTGTGTGTGTGTGTGTGTGTGTGTGTGTGTGTGTGTGTGTGTGTGTGTGTGTGTGTGTGTGTGTGTGTGTGTGTGTGTGTGTGTGTGTGTGTTCCAGGTGGGCCAGGCCCAGGACCTGTCTCTGACCAATCAGCTGATTGATTACCTCATGGGGGAGAGTGACGGCATGCCCAAGGTACACGCCAAAGATCGTACTACGACTGTAACAACTAACCCTCACTCTGTAATAACTAACCCTAACTCTGTTATAACTAACCCTAACTCTGTACAAACTAACCCTAACGCTGTATAAAGCGGTACTCTGTAATAACTAACCCCTAACTCTGTGATAACTAACTGTGTATATAAGTAATCATAAAGTGCACATCTATGTATGTCGATGCCAAAGAGACAGGAAGCGGCTGACCTATGACCTCATTTCCTGTTCCCAGGACGCCAAGTACCTGTTCCGCATGTACATGGCACTGCAGAGGTACCAGGAGGCCGCCCGGGCCGCCATCATCATCGCCCGGGAGGAGCAGTGTGCAGGTACACACGCACACACACACACACACATGCACACACGCACACGCACACACAGTGTTCCGGCTGTAACGATGGCCTCACTGACCGCGCGCTCTCCGGTCCTCAGGGAACTACCGTAACGCCCACGACGTGCTGTTCAGCATGTACACAGAGCTGCAGACACAGAGGATCAAGATCCCCGCAGAGATGGGGACCAACCTCATGGTCCTCCACTCCTACATACTGGTCAAGGTCTGACGGGCTGCTCTCCCTGAACCTGTCTCTCCCTCCGTCTATGTCTCTCTTTAAACCTGTCTCTCCCTCCGTCTCTGTCTCTCTCTGAACCTGTCTCTCCCTCCGTCTCTGTCTCTCTCTAAACCTGTCTCTCCCTCCCTTCTCCTTGAAAATATTTTGTTGGGTTTTCAAATTGTTCTATGAATTGATTTAAGTAACTTAAGAGATTTTTCAAAACATCTCCCGCTGATTGGATGTACAACCTGAGGGCCCCGGGTCAGAAGGACCGTTGTGTGTGTGACAGGTGACGGGGGACAGGTGTTAAGTGGGCTGTACCCCGTGTTTGTTCTGCAGATCCACGTGAAGAGGGGGGACCACCTGAAGGGGGCGCGCATGCTCATCCGCGTCAGCAACAACATCAGCAAGTTCCCCGCACGTGAGTTCACATCAGCGGCGCACGGTCTGCACTGTGGTCTCGGGGCCAGCAGTCCTATTGGGGGGGGCAGCAGAACTCTTGGGGGGAGAGGGGCCGGGGCCTGAAGCTGGGCCTGAAGCTGGGCCTGAAGCTGGGCCTGAAGCTGGGCCTGAAGCTGGGCCTTGAAGCTGGGGCTTGAAGCTGGGGCCTGAAGCTGGGGCCTGAAGCTGGGGCCTGAAGCTGGGGCCTGGAGCTGGGGCCTGGAGCTGGGCCTAAGGCGGGGCCTGAAGCTGAAGCAAAAGCGTCCTCATCTTGTGCTAGTGATCTTTTGAAAGGTTCCTCTACCTAGTGAATGGATTTCTTCTTGCGAGAAATCCATTCCCTAGGTGGAGGAACCTTTCAAAAAATGTGTTTTTCTACACAGTGTTGGTTTGAAACCTTGACCCACTTTCCCAGTTTCCCGCTGCTTGGCCGAGTTCTTGTCTGCTTTTGATAGTCTGTCTAATAATAGCCTCCAGCACAAACAAATATGAAGCGTAAGCAAAATAAAACGCCCGTTAAATTGACCCAGATTTAAACTTACAACACAATGCAGCCTGAGTCCTTGAAGAACGTCATATCGTAGTGGATGCACTGGGATCGGTTCGTCATCTCTTCGTCACACACGTGGGCGTGCGTCCGCTGTAAAGGGCAGCGCTGTGCTGACACGCGTCCTGTGATCCCCCCCCAGACATCGTCCCCATCCTGACGTCGGCGGTCATCGAGTGCCACCGCGCCGGCCTGAAGAACTCGGCCTTCAGCTTCGCCGCCATGCTGATGAGGCCCGAGTACCGCAACAAGATCGACGCCAAGTACCGCAAGAAGCTGGAGGCCATGGTCAGGTGAGCGGCCCTCTGCGATCAGCCCGGCGGACCACCCCGCCCCATCGACTCACCCTAACCCCGTCACTGATATCAAGGGTTTAGCCTGTGTGTGTGTCTCTGCACCCATCGCACTCCGGATCATCCCTGGAAGGAGGGATCCCCCACTGTTTCGTCCTTGGGCCTAACATTTTTTTTTTGTTCGGTTCCGGTTTTTCCGACCGATCCTGTCAATTTATGTGCGACCCAAATTATTTTATGAAAAAACTATTCTTACAGCACCTCTTCATTCTGTACAAGGATGAGCGCATTCTCTCGTTTTTTAAAAGAAAACCACCTACCTATCATTCGCTGCCGCTGGAAAAATTAAAATAAAAAAATAAAAAAAATTCCCTACCTACCCATGACCTCAACTGACAACCAACAGGAACCAAACTTTTTTTTTTTTTTAGGCCCTGCTGATTAAGGGAGTTTTACCTTGCCCTCTGGGGGGGGGGTTAGGGTCAAGGGGGTTGTCGTGAATACATGGCCTGTTAAGCCCTTTGAGACCGCACCCGTGAGCAAGAGCTCAAGGGGAGGAACTGACTGGACGAGCGCCGTTGTGCCCCTGCAGGCGTCCGGACACGTCAGAGGTGGAGGAGGAGGCGACGCCCTGCCCCTGCTGCGGAGCCCAGCTGCCCCAGAACGAGCTGATGTGCGGCTCCTGCAAGAACAACCTGCCCTACTGCATCGCCACGGTGACCGCCGCGCTTCACCGCCTTTACGGAGCCTTACCTAGCGAGAGGAGGGGGGGGGGGGGGGGGTTGATCCAATAATAATAATAATAGATCCGTTTTTTATAGCGCTTTTCTAAGTACTCAAAGACGCTTTACAAATAAGAAAGGAATACATACAGACAGTACAGACAATCAAACAATCAAACAAGCAGCACATTAAGAGAGCGGGAGAGAGTGGAAGATGGCGGAGGATGATTTGTCAAATGTCCTAGGTGGTCCTGAAGAGATGGGTTTTAAGTCGACTTTTGAATGACCAGAGTGTATCAGGGTTTCGGATGGCCGGAGGGAGGGAGCTCCAGAGGGTATCTACACGCTCGGTTTAACGTTTCCTCCGAGAGGCCTGCCACTGAGAGGGACAGTCCTTTGCTCTTGGGGCAAATGACGCGTTACGTTGGACAGAGGTGAACTCTGACCCCTCTGCCAGAACCACCTGGTCCCCTACCAGGCGTTAGCCAGCTGTCCCCGGCTTAGCGTAGGGGGCACCAGCAGAGCTCGGTTACGTTAAGCTCAGTGTCAGTCGAGCCATGGATTAAAGGGGAGATATCATACCACCAGGTGTGAGTGTGATTAGCCGCTACAAGCCGTTTTGAAAATTTGCCCCTTCTGACATCACAAGTGGGCGTGTCCACCTAGATCTGTGCTGGATAGATGAGCAACGTTTGATACGGTCCATTGGGTAGGCTGGTAGACTGATCTATCCAGCACACATCTAGGTGGACACGCCCACTTGTGATGTCATAAGGGGCAGATTTTCGAAACGGCTTGTAACGGCTAATCACACTCACACCTGGTGGTATGATATGTCCCCTTTAAGGTTTCACTCAACACCATTATCCTATGGTGAAACAATGAGACACCGTCTGAAACACTTCACTAAATGTTTGTTTCCATGTCGACTGTTGCCAGGGTCGTCACATGCTCAAAGAGGACTGGGCTGTGTGTCCGCACTGTGAATTCCCCGCGCTCTACTCCGAATTCGTTCTGTGAGTCACACACACACACACACACCACACCTCATGCAGTCTCAATCATCGCCCCCCCCTCTTGTGATGTGTTAACGAAGGGGATCCGACGGTTGTGTGTGTCTGTAGGTTGTTGGAGACGGAGAGTGCGTGCCCCATGTGCTCCGAGACGCTGACGGCCAGCCAGGTGAAGAAGATCCCAGATTGCTCCAGTTACTTACAGCCTCAGGAAGAGGAGCCATGAAAACAAAAAGACGAACACAGCTGTGTACTCTAGCTGTTAAAGTCACTGATCGGTTTTGTCTGGGTGTGTATGTATATTGAAAACGTAGTTTTCCAGCCTCAGTAATGAGGATGGTGAATATTATATTCCGGAAAAGCAATAACTTATGTACATAATAATTTGTATCATTTAATTAAAAAGGATTCTCTTGTTTTGACTATTGAAGTTCTCCTTTCACCACTTATCTGATCTCATACAGGACTCATGTAGGACTTAAAATTAATCAAATCACTTTGTTGTGAATGCAATGACCTCACAAATCAACCAGTATTTTCTTATTATGGATGAACTCTGCTGTTTCAGTATAAAGTCCATCCACATAACTATAGTAGGGAGGTAGCAGAATAGTAGGAATTCAGAAAATGAACCAGAAATCAATTCAGCTTTTTACAAAGATTTATGTACAGAACTGTTTGGATGTCCAGTTGACTGCTTCTCAAAAGTGCAAGAAAAGAGATTCATGTACAGAGCTACGTTGGAGTATTGAAGCACACACAAGTAACAGCATTGGGCTTTTACGTCAACTATTTACAGGTTACAAACACTAGTTGCAACACAGCTGTGGACCATGGAGACGTTCTGCTTGACATGATGTATTCAAACGGAGCAAACCAGTGGAGAGATCCGCACGTTGCGGTGGTCACCTCCTGATAAGAGCGGCTCCGTTCTCCACGGAGACACCAGTTATTCAGAAACAGAGCATCACTTCAGCCGGCGTCACTCAGAACCAATGAGGGCTCGCGTCCCGGAGGCGGGATCAGACAGGAGCCAATAGGGAAGGGAGTGTACACAGGAAGACTTCTTCATGATCTGGGGCAGAGTCTCACTTCTTGGCCTTAGCCTTGACCTTTCCCCTGGGTTTGGGTTTGGGTTTCTCAGAATCCTCATCTTTAACCTTCTTGGTCACCTTGGTGGTTTTCGCTTTAGCCTTTCTCAGCTGCAGAGAAGACGGAGAGAAAGAGAGAGAGAGAGAGGGGGGCGGGCGAGGGTTAGTCACAGGAAAGCTGGTGGAAATATTTGCTCTTTCGACGTGTTCCTCACGTACTGTACAAGACATATATGAGCCTGATATTGGTTTCATAAGCGGTTCACAAACAGCTTTGTTCCAAGACAACACAAACAAACAGAAGACACTCAATAAGCACGGCTGATCCTCGCTCCACTACAACCGCCACACAGCGCACTCCACCACACACTAGGGATGCACCCAATATTCGGCCACCGAACATTTTCGGCTCCTTCGGTTTCGGCCGAAGGAGTAAAAAGGCCGAACATAATACGCTGAACATTTTTATTTATTTATAAAAAAAATAAATATATATATATATATATATATATATATATATATATATATATATATATATATATATTTTTTTTTAAAAAGGTACATTGTTCTTAAATTCTTCCTATAATGTCTGCTGGAATGTTAGAAAACGTTAAATAAATATTTTGTATCAAATTTGTAATTGATTTTTTTTTATAGAAAAGCAAGACAAAAAGGTTTATAAAGGAGATTTAATTGTTTGATTTATGCAATGGTGAAAAATTAAAGCAAATTGAATGAAAAACATTAAAAGACACATTCGGTATTCGGTTTCGGCCTTCGGCCAACTGTTTCAGTATATTCGGTTTCGGTTTCATTTCGGTGCATCCCTACCACACCCTCCTGCCTACCTTGATCATGCCGTCCATCAGGTTCTCCTCCTCCTCCTGCGACTCCTCCTCTGCCGGTGCCTGCGAGTCCATCTCCTCTCCCCCGAGCTCCCCCCCCTCCCCGCCGGCCCCCCCGGCCCCCCGCCGCCCCTTCTTGACCGCCTGGAGGGAGTAGGGGGTCAGGTGCACCTCGCGGTTGTACGCCCGCGTGAACGCAGCCTTCACCTGGGAGGGAGACGAGGGGACAGCGTCGTCACGCACAGCGCGAGCCCGTTAAGAGCTTTAGGCACGGCGCCCGCGGGGACGACACCGTGATACACATCGGGAGCCCGATATACATCTGAGCCCATTAGACCCGCATGGAGGACAGATACTGCTAGCTATGCGCGCCACATCTAAATGCATGGTCATAGCATTACGTTTATCGTTAGCATCCTGCATAGCAGGATGCTAACGATAAACGTAATGCTATGACCATGCATGTAGCGTACACACACACACACACACACACACACACACACACACACACACACACACACACACACACACACACACACACACACACACACACACACACACACACACACACACACACACACGCACACACCCCTCCATCGCGCCGCCGTGGGGGTCCGTACCTTGGGGTCCAGCTTGGAGTAGGGGTCCGCCTGGCCCCCCCACACGCTGACCTCCATCATGTTGTCCACGTCCTCCTTGATGAGCTGGTAGGCGTCCAGCAGCTGCACCGCCTCGCCGGCCCCCTCGGCGCCCTGCCGCTGCAGGGGGCTCAGCAGCGCCCCCCGCAGGTAGGGCAGGTAGTCCAGGTTCACCGCCTGCTTGCTGCTCAGCGTCCTGGGAGACGGGCACATGGGGGGGGGGGGGGCGCGCGTTGGTACCGTGTGTCGGAGCACCGTTTGAGAGCCTAGGGGTACTAGAAGGACCCTAGGGGTACTTTGCAGAGTCCAAGGGGTACTTTGAAGGGTCCTAGGGGTACTTTGAAGGGTCCCAGGGGTACTTTGAAGGGTCCTAGGGGTACTCTGAAGGGTCCTAGGGGTACTCTGAAGGGTCCTAGGGGTACTCTGAAGGGCCCTAGGGGAACTTTGAAGGGTCCTAGGGGTACTCTGAAGGGTCCTAGGGGTACTTTGAACATTATAAAGATGTTGTCCCTGCTCTGCTCACCTTAAGCTCATGTGCGAGGCCAGCTCCTGGATGATGCGGGAGTGTTTGTTGGTGGAGGAGAACTTGCCCAGCCAGCTGGGGAAGGTGGGGAAGGCGTTCATGTAGCCGCGCATCAGCTCGCCAGGCAGCACGCTGGCGTACACCGCCTGGACACACACACACACACACACACACACTCAGAGGCAGGCTCCAGGCTACACACGGTGCCTCCATGTGTAGCGGGTGCAAGGCCACACATGGTGCAGCCTCTACGGGCTGGGCAAAGCTAATCTGTACCGCAAGGCGAAAGGTCAATGTGAAAGGAAAGAACGTTGAAAACAACGGCTGGAATTCATTGGTGTGGTTATTTCAAAACAAGTCTCGCAAGAAAACGCATGTGTCATTAGTGAGTGAGTGAGTGAGTGAGTGAGTGAGTGAGTGAGTGAGTGAGTGAGTGAGTGAGTGAGTGAGTGAGTGAGTGAGTGAGTGAGTGAGTGAGTGAGTGAGTGAGTGAGTGAGTGAGTGAGTGAGTGAGTGAGTGAGTCATCACCTGCGTGGGCAGCAGGGACCAGGTCTGTCGGGAGCGGATCTGTCTGTCCACCAGGTCTCCGTCACAGATGGAGTCGGCTGTCTTGCTGAGCAGCACCAGGTGGGCCTTCATGTTACCTCTGAGGGGGCGGAGCCGAGGGGACAACGTTACCACCACCACCACCACCACCACCACCAATACTAGCTAGTTAGAGGGTTGCCTTGTGGGTGCACGTGTCTCCATATGCGTGTGTGTATGCATGTCCGTATGCGTGCGTGCGGTGTGCGTCTCCTTGTGTGTGTCTGTGTGTCTCCGAGTGCGATGCCTGTCTCCGTACGCGTGCTTCCTTATGTGTGTGTGTCTCCTTATGCGTGCGTCTACGTCTCAGGGTGCGTGAGCGTGCGAGACTCCGTGTGCGTGTGCGCCGTCCTCACCCGGCGGCGACGGGCCTCACGTTGATGTAGTTCTCCTGGACGAAGAGCGGCGCCAGGGAGTAGTCGTGGAAGAAGAGGTCCGACTTGTCGATGAAGCTCATGCGGGCCGCCTCGTCGCCCGCCAAGAAGACCCTGCGGCAGACGTCGAAGGGGCCCATCTTCATGTCCTTGCGGGCGCCGGCCGCGTCCGTCTTGCACTTGTCGAAGCTCATCACCTTGTCCGTGGCCGACCACATGCACAGGTTGTGGAGCACCTGGGAGGGGGGGGGCAAGGGGGCGCGGAGGAGACCAAGGTTAAGGAATAGATACTAGTCATAATCATGTGATTGACCCCAAAAAATCCTCCCAAACAGCGGCTGAACCGTTTCTTTTTTTAACAGTGACTGGCGTTATCCAAAAGTCACCATCTTTCTCCACTCAGCTGAGCTGGACTGACCTCTGGTGGGGTGTTCTGTGCGCTACACCACCACGTATTAGATAGAAAGCGGAGCGGCTGTATTTTTGCTAGCATCCAGATTTTTCTATATATCGGCGTAACGGCAAACCTTGATACCGCCCCAAGCCTAAGATACACTCATTTTGATGTCCGGTTCATTGTGATCTGTTCCAGAGGAAGGCGTTCTGTCTGGACCCCTTCTTCCATCTCAGGAGATGAAAAAATAAAAATAAAAGTACAATTTGGTCTGGTATTTCATAGCCAGTGTTCCCCACCTGTCGGACATCATGATTGGACGCCAGGATGATCTCGTTGAGGGCCGGGGGTGGGATCTTGAGGCCCTCCTTGAAGGCGATGGACATCATGGCTCCCTGGCAGAGAGAGATCCAACAAATAGGAGAGAAAGTGGAGGGAATTGGAATCGGAAGGGAGCACCTCATTGTGGCAGAGCCGACGATCAAAAACGTGTCCCAAGCCCATATGACGTAAAACCTAACCACTGCGCTACAGCCCAGGGGTCGGCAGCCAGCCGGGGGCCCCCCGCCGTAATGGGGCCCCTGGCGCTGGGGGCCCGGCGCTCACCTTGATCTGCTCCACGCGGGGCCGCTGGAAGCGCAGGTCGAAGCAGTAGTTGGCCAGCGAGCGGATCTTCTGGTGGTTGCGGTCGTTGCACATGCAGATGATGGGGATCTTAGACGTCTTGATCAGGCCTATCATCTCCTGAGGTCAGAGAGGGGAATGGGGGGGGGGGGGTCAGAGACACTTCTCACCCCGCTCTGCTCCCTCACAGCTGAACGTGTTCTAGGTGGTCACCTGACCAGTCACCTGATCAGAGTTCACCTAGCCACTATGAGGCTAGGTGAACTCTGGTCAGGTGACTCTGGTCAGGTGACCCCCACCACTCCTACTTATTGTATGTTGTACGTCTTATTTTATGTTGTACGTCTTATTGTATGTTGTCCGTCTATTTAGTTATAGTACTGAGTTGTGTAGCTTCTTATCCTAGCTATCTTTGTTGTTAACGGGGAATGGCTTAACCTAGTGATTGTTGGTGCTCGGCACTTGGTTCCGTGAACATCCTTACTGTACCGACGGCGATATCTTTTTTTTCCCTTTCTGATGACAAATGTACTTATTGTAAGTGGCTTTCAATAAAAGCGTCCGCTAAATGCACTTGATGTAAATGTTCCGTCTGCTCACCTGTATCCCCCCGCGGTCCTCGTTGCCCGCCATGCCGTCGATCTCGTCCATGATGAGGACGTGCTTGCTGCTCACCGTCTGAGACGTGCCTGCAGGGAGAGACACGCGTCAGAGAGTGAGCTCAACTCGGTTAAAATGTTGTGCAGCACTACAGAATTAAAAAGGTGACACGTTATACCACTTTCAAAACGGCTTGTAGCGGGTAATCACACTCACACCTAGTGGTATAATATGTCACCTTTAATAACAACCCATGGAAGAAGGTTAGAGACACTTTGCAGGTGGGACAGGATTTCCTGGTCCATCAAGCTTTTTTTATTCTGTAGACATTAAGTAACTTGCATGCATTTGAACAAAAGGAAAAACGTGCAGTGAAAAGCTCCACGGAAAGACTTGAAGATACAGGGTTTCCCGCAGAATGTGTTGGTTAAGTTGGTGGGGTTGGCTGACAGAACGGGGGGGGGGGGGGTGGGGGACCATTGATGCCTGTTATCATGAAGGCTGTCAGATGTTGCCCTGCAGCCTGATCTATGCACAGAGAGTGCATGAAGTTTAGAATATGTAATCCTTTTCCTAGGCTGTAAAGTGCTGTGGGAAACCCTGGGATATCTCTTTCATATTTCTTTGCCTGTCATGCTTGGGGTAGCTTTAGGGCAACAACGCATTTTACAGTCTGTCATGCTTGGGGTAGCTTTAGGGCAACAACACGTTGGACAGCAACCCATCTCCCCCCGCCCGGAATCCTAGCACAAGCCCCAGGGCATCGGGTCAAATGAGTGATGACTGAGTGAACTTTTACCGGCGTAGAAGTTCTTGATGCTCGTGTTGTTGAGGGACTCTGCGATCACCTCCTTCAGGGTGTTCTTACTGCGCGTGCAGCTGGCGTTCATCTCCACATAGGTGTAGCCCAGCTCCTGAACACACAAACGAGGGGCTCTTACTGCCAATCATCTCCATCGAGAGTGAGTGAGTGAGTGAGTGAGTGAGTGAGTGAGTGAGTGAGTGAGTGATTACGTGAGTGAGTGAGTGAAACTGACCTCACAGACCAGCGCGGCGGTGGTGGTCTTCCCCACCCCGGGGGGGCCGGAGAGCAGGGCTGCCTTGAACGAAGAGCCATCGTCTTTAGCGCTGCCAAACTTGCTAAACTTTGCAGCTGGGGTCGAGACAAAACAACCAATCAGGACACGGTGAGACAAACTGAACGAGGTTCTTCATGGTGAATGGGCCGCTGACAGAACTCCTGGTCCATTAGGGTTGTGTCACCTCAAACAGTCCCTCCAGAAAAATGTGGCGCTTGTTTGTGATTGTTGCGGCCAAAAATCCTTGATTATGCAGCGCGTTTTCTTAAAAAATGCGATGAAATACGCAGCATATTTATGCAATTTTATGCGATGAAATTGCGGGAACTTGCGAAAAAAAATAAAGCTTTTCGATGACGTCCACGTCGCGTAATTACGTCACTTCATAACGTTCCCATGGCAACAGGGGGAAATGGCTGCTCTTGTGTTTAGTAAACGTAACATTTTTCCACTTTATGCCAAGATATATGTGACATATTTTGCAACGAAAATGCGGGGATTATGAAATCATGCAAGCCCCAAATATTTCGCGCGGAAATCTGCAATTTATGCGGTGAAAGTGCGGCATATCTAAAAAAATGCGGCCCCCGCATGAATATGCAGACTTTTGCTGATTATGCGTTGAATTATGCGATCGCTCAAAGATGCACCGACATACCTGGCGGTTTGGCCCCGCCTCCAGCGTGGTGCCGGTGCCAGCTCTGGAGCCACCGCACCAGCTTATTGGCACAGCTCTGCTCCCCCTGTTGGCCAATCACGGCCTTCAACGATAGGGGGCGGTACTTGTCCACCCAGAGGAGGCTGGCCTCCTCTTTCACCACGGCCGCCCGGGAAGACGAAGAGGAAGAGGAAGAGGCCGGGGGACTGAGGCCGAGGCCGCGGCGGACCCCCGAGGCCGCCCCCCGCCCGGGCGGCGTGGCGCTGGTCCCGGCCCTGCCCTCCCCCCCCCGGGCGCGGGACTGGCCGGTCTTGGAGGGGCTGGGGGTCTGGGGGGACCTGGAGTTGCCCTTGGAGGGGGAGACCTTCTGGGCCCTGGGGGGGGTCTTGGAGGGCTGGCTGGCCGCGGTCCGGCTCTTGGACACTTTGTTCTGCGACGACAGATAAACAAAATTACTATTTAAAAAAATATCCAATTCAAAAAAGAAACCCAGTTGTGATTGAAACACTTAAATCCAACCACAGATAAAGAAGCAATTTTAATTTAAAGTTATTTGAACATTTATGAAGACGGCTCAAATTGGGGCCACACCATCCTTATGGTAGAACATGCAGGTTAAAAACAGTGAGACCACAACAACAACAACAACAACTCAGACGGGCAGAGGACATCATGCTGACCTCGGCCTCCGCGGCGATCTCATACTTGGACTTCTTCCCGGGCTTGGTCCTGATCAGCTCCAGCAGGCCGTCCTCGTCCAGGATGGTGGTACCCAAGTTCTCCGCCTGGCCAGCCAATCACAAAGCACAAGGAAACCCAGCCAATAGGATGAGAGACTAGCGTCAATGAGGAGGGAAAGTAAAGCCAATCAACAGGACGCATCAGAGATGGGGAACGATGGGGTAGGGCGATGGATGAAAGCGATTAGGATTTTGTCTCAAACAACCACCAAACTAATATAAATCGAGTTGAAACAATATAAATGTACCGGTACTTTATTTTAAAGTACATTTATTTAATTCATTCAAAGAAAAGCTGGATTTATATTTATACATTATTTTTCGATTTGAACATTTTCCTCTTGAACATTTTGTGTACTTTTAAAAAAGGGGGAAATTCAAAGTTCTCAGATACAAAGAATTTTTTTAGATAGAAAATGCTTCATGTTTTCAAAAAAATAAATAATCGGGATTTCCCTATTGACCTAAATAATCGTCCATAACCAAGCAGCCCTGCGAAGAGTATCACTCCGAGTGCCAGGTGGGTTCCCCCCAGACCACGGATACATTAAGAGGTCCAGCGGTCACCTTCTCCGTCTTGGAGACCCCGCTGTCGCGTCCCGCCACCAGGTAGCTGGTCTTCTTGCTGACGTTGCCCGTGACCTTGCCCCCGTAGCGCTCGATCAGGGACTTGGTGTCGTCTCGCTCCATGGACTCCAGGACCCCCGTCAGCACGAACACAGAGCCCTCCAGACAGTTGGCCGCACCCTGGAAACACACACAAGGTCAGCGGCAACACACAAGGTCAGCGCTAGCACACAAGGTCAACGCCAACACACAAGGTCATCGCTAACACACAAGGTCCGCGGCAACACACGAAGGTCAGCGCCAACACACAAGGTCAGCGGCAACACACAAGGTCAGCGCCAACACACAAGGTCAGCGCTAGCACACAAGGTCAGCGCCAACACACAAGGTCATCGCTAACACACAAGGTCATCGCTAACACACAAGGTCCGCGGCAACACACGAAGGTCAGCGCCAACACACAAGGTCAGCGCCAACACACAAGGTCAGCGCCAACACACAAGGTCAGCGCCAACACACAATCCTGCATTAACACACAAGGTCAGCGTTAACTAGGGTTGCCGCGGTGTGGACGTTTTCACACCGAGTAATACGCTCGTGTCAACACCGGTATAAACGGTATTAACTTTGAAACTAGGTCAACCGCCATCTTCTCCGTCAACTCTCCTCTCACACTCGCTGGCAGCGCGCCAATTCTCGGCGTCTTATAACGTTCTATGTATAATAGTATAATATAATTGTATCTATCAAAAGCTCTGTGCGCCTCTGAATGGCCGTAGCGCGGGGAGCTCACGTAGGGATTGGGCTTCACGGGGTTTGTTTACCGGCGTTGCTATGGTTACCGGTCTTGTAAGAAAGCGCCAATTCACTTCCGTACAGAGCAGAACTGTGGCCTATTCTACACATTTAAATTTTCTTAACTATATTATTCATTTTTACTGAATTTGTTTTTTATTACTGAAAAAAATCTAAAAGAATGAACTCGGGTGTTGCCGATGTGCAACACAGAGTAATCGGTTTTGGCCTCAACAACGGTAACACCGGTAATACCGTATACCGCGGCAACCCTAGCGCTAACACACAATCCTGCATTGACATGTTCTCTAACCCTGGTGCTTCCCTCACCTCGCAGGAGCGGAAATATCAATCATTATTTGATCCAAACAATTCAGAAAAACAATCCCAAAAATGTTCTACCAAGAGTGAAAAGGCATATAAATGGCGTCATTAAGTGATAAAATGTACATTAGCACATACGGTCCGTCTTGTGTATGAAGCGTGCTGTGTAAATAAAGTTGCCTTGACTACCTTGGGGACTTCCTTGGAGCCCAGTGCCCGCGGTCCGTCTCGGTTCAGGTAGTCCCTGAAGCCGGAGGAGTTGCCCTTCTTCTTCTCTGCATCCTCCGTGCTCTGGGACAGCGGCACAATGGGGGGAGAAGCCGTCAACGCACCATCGACACACCATCGACACAATAGAGAAAAACCACAGACAAACCATCGACAGACCAGAGAAAAACCACAGACAAACCATCGACACAACAGAGCAAAACCACAGACAAACCATCGACAGACCATCGACACAATAGAGAAAAACCACAGACAAACCATCGACAGACCATCGACACAATAGAGAAAAACCACAGACAAACCATCGACAGACCATCGACACAATAGAGAAAAACCACAGACACACCATCGACAGACCATCGACACAATAGAGAAAAACCACAGACAAACCATCGACAGACCATCGACACACCAGAGCAAACCACCATCGACAGATCAACACAATAGAGAAAAACCAGACACAAGATCAACAGACCATCGACACAACAGAGCAAACCCTCAGACACACCATCGACAGATAATCAACAGACCATCAACACAATCGAGAAAAAAACCACAGACACACCATCGACAGACCATCGACACAATAGAGAAAAACCACAGACACACCATCGACACACCATCGACAGAACAGAGCAAACCCACCGAAACACCATCTACAGACCATCGACACACGCTTCAGGTGGTTTGTAACAAGCGAAGTGTAACAATTTGTTTGAATAATAATCCAGTTGCAGCGTTTGCCCCCACCTCTGCGTCCTTTGGGGAGGTCTTCAGAGCGCCGGGCGGGGGGCCGGGGGCATCACTTAACACTCTGCGCGTGGACTTCCTGTCGGCGCTGGAGGGCGCCAGCGGCTCCCTCTTGGGAGACGTTTTAATCTTCTCCGGAGAGATCATAATAACGCTCCTCTCCCGTGTGACGGTCGCTTCCCCTTTCTTCTCCTCCTCTTCCTCCTTCTTCTTCTTCATCATGGCCAGTTTGGAGCTGGCTCTGATTGGAGCAGAGGGCTTCTGAGGGGTGGGGCTGATGGCGTCCTCAGGGGCGAAGTCCTCCTCACTGGTCTTTGAAACGGAGGCCTTACTGGGAGAGGGACTGGAACCCCGTTTCTCAGCCAGGGAGGGAGATTCCTTGCGGGCCTGAATGTTCCCAAATCATGGAGAGACACACACGCACTTAATCTCAACAGAATGAAACCATCCCTCCACACACACACATAGCACATAGCACATAGACGCTCAATGCTCTACACACAAACCACACAAACCACACACACGCACACACACACACACACACACACACACACACACACACACACACACACACACACACACACACACACACACACACACACACACACACACACACACACACACACACACACACACACACACACACACACACACACACACACACTGCCCCCGCTGCGAGTGGCAGACGCCTCACCTTCTTGGCGTGGGGTTGCTCGTCCAACATGGCGAGGGTTCTGGCGAAGTCTTCGTCTTCGTGCACCTGCCTCTCCAGCTGGCCAGGGCGAAGGTCGCGTGCGTGGGTGGGTGGGCAGGAGGGGGCGGGGACAGGAAGAGGGTTAGGACCACACGGTACCTCCATGAACACAGCACGGATATAGACGGGCGCGCCTTGGTTCAAAGAGGGCGGCAGGGGGGGGGGGTCCTACCTCCATGTCCTCCTCCTTCTGGAGCTGCTGGGCGATGAGCTCATCGCTCTGCTGGTCCGGACTCGGCTGGGGAGGATCAGAACGGGGGGGGGGGGGGGGGTTATGAAAAACAGATGAGAAGAGAAGGGTTTTCTATACAAGATAGAACCCTGTAGTATGAGGAATCAATGATCAAATTATGAATACGCAACCGTAACACTTCATGCCAGGTGTAAGACCATACCAACAAAACCCAAACAAGAAAATATAGGCCAACAAATAATAATAATAAATACAATTAATAACATTACATATTATTCAAATTCAGAAGGTTATTTTTTCCTAATATGCTCATCCTGAGTGTTATAATTTTTTATATTATAGAGCTATCGGACGGGGGGGGGGAGAACAGAGACACCTGGCGGAGAACAAAGACTCACTGCCTTCCTCTTGGCACTCGCCACCAGCTTCTTCTCCGAACGCTGAACGCCGCCGCTGCCAAAGTAGTCCAGGACTGAAGTGGGGGTGTGTTTGGGCTGGGGGGGAGGCGTGGCCTTGGGCGTCCTGGGTACCGGGGGGGCAGGGGTCTTGCGGGGGGTTTTGCCCTCGCTGGAGGAGGGCTTGACAGGAGACGTTATGGTCTCCTTTGATCCCCGGGAGGACTTGCCCGCATTCTTCTTCGTTGTTGTTGTTTTTGAGGTCCCGTTCTCCTTGGGTTTGGGTTTGTTCTTGAAGGACAGGAAGTTGTCACTGTCGGAATCTACGAGCAAAGAAACCCAGTTAAACAGTAGGCAAAATATCCATTTGGCCTTATACCGGTTTATATTGAGCTAGAAAGATATAATTTAACTTTGTGTAAAATTGAGTGTGAGGTTACAAATTGGGCTAAATAATTCCAGCACATGTTATGTTACCATTGGTCTGCAGGAGGATGCAGATATATATATATATGACAATGCACCTTAAAACTTGCCTGTTTCAGAGACATATTGCACAGGATCCTTCTTAGCAGAAGGCTCTGCCTTGCTAGGTTTCGGTTTCTCCTTGGATATTTTCTTTTCTTTAACTGATTCCTCCTCAGAGTCTGTGTCCAGGAAGTAGACAATAGATGATAACAGAGGACAATGAGATGAACAAGTCAACGTTTATCCCAGAATAGAATGTTTGTTCATAATTCAAATTGTGTGCGTGAAAGGCTCCGTCATCGGGTGACAGTAGTCGGCGCTTTACATAACTTGACATTTTCCTACCAGATTCTATGATCGCACGTTTATTTCGTTTCTTGCCACTTTCTCTCGGTTTTGCTTCGGGTTTAGGGCTTTTGATCTGAGAAAGATGCAAAGAAAGACAAAATAAATAAAAATAAAACCCACAATTTGGCAAATCTGTTTAATAGGATCACAATGTTAATTTAATTCTTGCCTTGGATGGCCTTTTGTTTTTATTCTTTAGGTCTTCGTCTGAGGAAGATTTAGGCTTCTTCGCATCTTTGCCGGGGTTTCCATTTGGGGCGGTCTTCGGCGCTGCAGGTTTTGCAGAAGTTGGCGCAAAAAACCGCCTTATGTCCTGGGTTATCACAGAGAAAGAATCGCTCACTGTATGCCAACTGCTTCATCATTTCGAACGAGAATATTGTACATTCCCAGTAGTTTAGCGTTGTGCCTAAGAAATCTCCGACATGTTTCTTAAATTTCCAAATCGGGGGAGCATCAACACAAAACTGTCACATTTAAACAACATAGCACAAGCTAAACTTAGCTGCGTGGTTCCATCCTCCAGATAAAGAAATGTAAGGCCTGATCTACTAGAATACTTCTGTTCAACGCAATTTGTGGTTTAACGCATAGGTATAAATCCAATCTAACAGAATATGACATACCATACTGAACACAGAAAGTTCCGCTGCAGACTGTCAATCCCAAAGCAATCCCAGTATATGCTTGGCGCGAAGTGGTTGTGATGTTGGGCGGTGTCGCCTGGTGATGACGCCGTGTTGGCAACTGAATGTGCATCGACGTACTGGAAGTTCTGGCCCATGTCGATCATTATTTCCATAAAATGGAACAGTACCTCAAAATAAGTTACTATGGAGTCGTCTGCGCTGGACGCCCCATCCCAACTTCTTCCGACAGGTGAATGTGACGCACTTCACTTTCATTTAAATTAAACTAAAGTCCTATGATCGTGAAGACATGAAATATTATCCTATATGAAGCCCTTTTGTAAAATGTCTAAGGAATGTAGGATATATCATTCCTATAATAGGATAAGCCCCCCAACAAAGTTGAGTACAGAAAGATGACGCGATGTCCTTCTGGCATAGCCGTGCCTTATGTTGGCTAACAATTTCATGGGTTTATCTCAGTGACAAGCAGCAGTCTAGTCATTTGTTTCATTTGAAGCTGATTATTAAATACATCCTTTCATAGTGTATATTTTACAACACATTTGCACAGCTTAAAACTCAAACCAGCCCTTCTGCTAGTGTATGCTCAACATTTTGGCAACATTTTGTTCTGATTGCATCTTAATTTCATAAACTGGCATTTAAAAGAGGGAACCTAGCACTAATAGTGACAAACACCATAACTTGCAGAAAACACAAAGCAACATGTTTGTTTGGAAAAGTGGGGAAGTTTTATTTGTCAAGGAATAGATTTAATTATTCTCTTGTGGGACCACCGTTGTCTTTTCGCTGACGTAGATTCCGTCCAGAAACTTCCTGATGTCCTTCTTCTTGACGGTGGTGGCCTGCTGGATCAAGGCAGCTGTTGGGGAGTGGAGAAAACAGAATGAGAACAGGGTCATGGGTCACATTCCGCAGCACGCGGGGGACTATCATGCTTAGAGCTGCAGTTCATTCACTTCCTGCTTTAAATGCAAGCGCGACAATCAATGGCTAAACAAAATAAAAAACAACAACAAGAGGTACCAACAGATACTCTGAATGCCCAAAAAAAAAAGAAACACAATAGTTGCATATTTACATCAAATGTGGAAATGCAAAATAAATTGGAAACATGCAAAATGTAAGATAATCAACAGTGGAGGGTAACAACAAGTGTGCCATTAAACAGGCTTAAGTCATATAAACCACCTTGAAATGCAAAGTTGACCATTGAAAAAAAATAAAAAAGAAGCTTGATGAGGCGACATTCAAACGATGCAACCGTTCAAAGCCGAACACAAGTGCTCAACCCGTGAAGACCACCGTGAGGCTTTTCCTGCGTTTGCTAACCTCTAGTTGTTTCTGCCTTCAATCCTGACGTTCCAATACTGTTCCTTTCTCAGAAACATAAATACCATCCAAGAACTTTCTGATATCCTTATTTTTGACTGTGGTGGCCTGCTGAATCAGAGCCGCTGGAATGAAAAAGGCTTGGGGTATAAGCAAAGTACAGAGGATACAAACCAGTCATGGAACAACGGTTTGGGGTCAAGGGGAGATACAGAGGGAAGTTGTACAAGTACAACGATGAGGTTGGAGAGTAGGACATCAGAATGGTGACAGGGAGCCAGCCCATGTATAATGAAGACTGGCGGTGCTTTGGAGGACAATACTGATGGATGAATGAATTCATATTGTACATGGTATGATCAAAGTTCAACCCCTTACTGCAACACAAAACAATCCCTTTTAGATGGATGGTATTCTCCAGTTCCGAGGGAGGCAGGTCTGCTCGTTAATCTTTCTATTAAC
Organism: Gadus morhua; assembly: GCF_902167405.1. Classification (NCBI taxonomy): domain Eukaryota; kingdom Metazoa; phylum Chordata; class Actinopteri; order Gadiformes; family Gadidae; genus Gadus; species Gadus morhua. The sequence continues at coordinate 25,613,449 of NC_044050.1, read as the reverse complement.
AAGACTCCTACTACAGAGCAGACCCATTTCTCATACAAAACACTTCATTGGACCGTCAGCCCAGTGTCAAACTACATTCGATGAGTCTTGCACCAACCCAGACTACATTTAAAATCAACGTTAAAAAACGTTTGCACTTTTAACTTATTCGAATGTTTTCCGTGCATCTGTTAAATCCTGTTTTCATGTCTTTGAATACAGTTGCTAAATGTCTTTTATGCATCCTTTTGTAATCGTTTTTTGATTTTATTGTATGAAATGTTGCCATGAGAAGCACATTGGGTGTACCTTTTGTGAGTATATAAATCAAGCAGACTTGAATAAAACCCAGATATTTAAACATTTGACCAAGACTGCATCATAACAGAAAGCATTACTATGATTTACTTTATCCAGTTTTTCATTGGCAAATATTAAAAGAGTACAAGCCTTCAAATACCCAGGAACTATAGGAGAATACACCTCGTTAGGTCGAGACCAATAAATGGTTTGTGATTATGAAATTTGAAGTACTTGAGAAAAATCTTAAATGTACAGAAGTGGATGGAAATTAATTTGTTTTAAATGTTTTGATAACAAATAGATGAACATTTATGCATGAACCATACAATAACTTTTTACAATGAAGACAAGTTTCGCATTCCATTAAAAAAAAAATAAAAAAACCAATATTTGTAATATCCTTTTTACCAATCGGGTAGAGCCTGTTAATGCACATGTGAATTCAAACAGCAAAGATCAACACCAATATTGACACAAAGATGATCATGAACCATTTTAATCTAGCAAACCAATTCAATAGCAAGATGTGACCTGACAAAATGTCTTAAGCCAATTCCAGATGGATTTAAGGAGTAGGTAAGACTCCATAGGTCAGATTAAACCAACACTTTTAAACCCTCCTAAAATGTAACAGAAGCTGACGAAGCAGCATTAATCGCACCTCGTCACTTAATCTTAAACCAGGGATGGGGGAGGTCTCACCTGAGTTGGACACAAGCTCCACATCATTGCCCTCCAGCACCAACTCGTCCTTCTGGGCCGTCGACAGAGCACATCCCACACCTGAGAGGAGCAGAGCATGGCGTGAGACAAATGGATAAAATAACCCAACAATTCAAACTACAACCCCTTCATTCGAGAGGACTATTGTACAACAAGGTAATTAAAGTCAAGTTAAAATGCATCTAAAAACGCCTCAACATCTAATGATCCAGACGGAGGAACCAGGAGACTCACCAGCTCTCATGCGAACCCGGCGGATGTACTTCTCTCCCAGGAAGTTCCTGATCTCGACCAACGCGCCTCCCTCCTGGATGACCACATTGATGGGGAAATGGGCGTACACAGAGCGCATCTTGTACCTGAAGCCCTGGGAGGAGAAACATGAAATCAGCCGGTTATAAAGTGGAAGACGGAACAATGCCTTTTCTAAATACATGAATCATGTGTCTAGCACAGAAGTGTAAAAAAGCAGCTTAAAGTTAACTATGGAGGCAGAGGCCCTGCCACCACCAAATACATCAGGGCATTTTTGGCTAAAATTAATGTTGGCACATGGCAAAAGTGCCCTGCTGAAACAGGGCTGAGACGAAGAGCAATATAATTACCATGGTTACACCCTTGACCATGTTCTGGACGTGACTGCAGATGGTGCGGACCGTGGCCAACTCCTTTCTGTTTCCCCACCATTTATCCACGCGAAGCTGTGGAGGCGAGACACACAGCCTTACAACATCTATAACAAAACCCAAACTCCTCAATGCCTTACAACAGCAAATCTACCAAAATTGTCAGTCAGACTAATGTAACAGTCCAGAACTCAACACATTTGAGAGATGCTTTAGGTCGTTCAACGAAGCACCAAAGACACAAAGTAGATGAACAGAAAGGGGGCCCACCTTCTTGTTTTTCTTTCCCAGGAGGCTGAGCTCCAGGTTGATGTGGTTGAACTCCCTGCGGAGTGTGCCCCGGGGTCCTTTGACGATGACCGTCCGGCCCTTCAGCTTAATCTCGACTATAAACAGCGGAGAGAAAATAAGTTCACACAGGACTCTTCACATTGGAAAGGTAACACATCTCAAAAACCAAATCTCAGATAGGCCAACTTACCATTGTCGGGAATGTCGACAGTCTGGTTGCTGAGAATGGTCTTCATTCTGTAATGGACATCAAGAGCAATGCATTAGCTTTGTGGACTTCACACAAGGGTTAGCGGTGGATGTAGTGGTCAAGAATAACGTGGGTTCAAACGTGTTGCACAGCTTAGTGCAAATTAAGGATAACATGCATAGCTTGTCATATACATATAAAAATGTCCTTAATAGCCGTTTCAGCAAAGCATTAACCTAACTTATTGAATCGCTGCGTGTGACAAGTACAGCTAACGCCAGGCTAGCTCATCAGATGTGTCCGATCGCTATGTTGCAGTTAAACAAGCCAATTGTACTCGCACAGGGATGTCAACATTTCAAAGAAAGTCATAGTAAACATTGCTTAGCATTAAGAACATTAACAATCAGAAGGGCAATGTGCTTCGTTACACCGTTACGAGTTCTACCGCTAGGCCTGGGATAGTATTTAGCGAATGGGTCTAAACACTATCACTTTATACTACAATATCCACAATATAAATCAAAAATAAAACATCGCTTGTGTAGTGTAACAACTCCCGATCATAAATGTCTAGAAATAGGGTGATATTGTATATTCTTTAAGTTAGATGACGGTAGATTTTATGTGCGAACAAATTTTTCAGGGATTCTCACCTCGCCGATGGTGGAGGAAAGGAGGAAAGAGAGACGTCATCACGCAATTGTAGTTTCGTTGCGTGGCGTCGCCAGACATTACAAGACAACTTCCAATCCATGGATTGATATTGCATATATATGTACTACACACATATCGCATGATAAAATACTATAGTTGACAAGGCTATGGATCAATTATTTCAAAATATATGTGAAATTCGAATTGATTAGTAATAAAGCAACGTTTACATTATGTGTTTTGCTTTCAGACCAAAGTAGCTGCTCATCGATATTTGTTGTCAATGTCGTCTGCTGTTCTACGCAGGCAAGTTAAGCCATGGCTTTGGTAAAGCAAAGTTGTATTATAGCTGGTCGGTTCGGTAACAGCCGCCTTTGGTTGACACCCAGATGCAACCCCTATGTAAGTATTTCCATATGTTATTACGCTACAAACAACTCAGAGTTCTCGTAAGAAGTAAGACTCGGGCCTAAACGATCGCGTTTTTCCCTGCACATATACGTTATAAGTGCGCGCCTGGTATAATCGTATACGTTTTCTTACTAACGCCACATCAAATGTCGTACCTGTGAGAGGTATGTATTTAATTTCCAGATAGTATGTTCAATAATTATGGTAGTTAACAAATACGTTCTGAAGAGGGATGTTAAAACATGGCAAAGGGCAAATGTGTACTTTGGTATTTGCGAGGTATGACGAGTTTTTGTATTCAAGATAAATTGCTTAATTTCCAGATATATGCCAGTGGACTCAAAACAGTGGTCAAACCCTTGCCGACAAGGAATGACAGAAAAACTGAGTTGCTAAATGACGATGGCCCTGATCTGCAAGACTTCCTTTCTGGGGAACTCGCTGAGAAGAGCAACTGGGAAGAGTACAAGGGAAACCTGAAGAGGCAGAAGGGAGAGAGGTAAAGACGAGGGTCTGAATTGTTCCTCTATTATGACCTATATATATATATATAAATGCTACAATATACAATATCAGCATAGTTAGGAATGGATAATCTAATTATATCTAAATAGGTCCTTTGGTATGAGTAAAACACTATAGCCACATATTATCCAGAATACAAACAGCTAAATTTGTCTTCAACCAAGTCCTATAAAATGGATATTGACAGTGTACTGGGACATTGAGTTTTGAAATGAATCCGTTGTGACCTCCTAATAGGCTGCGGCTTCCTCCATGGCTCAAGACAGAGATCCCTATTGGGAAGAACTTCAATAAACTGAAGAATACATTGAGAGATCTCAATCTGCACACAGTAAGTGTGTGTGTGTGTGTGTGTGTGTGTGTGTGTGTGTGTGTGTGTGTGTGTGTGTGTGTGTGTGTGTGTGTGTGTGTGTGTGTTACCCTACACTAATATGTACATGTACGCAGAAACAAAGACATCAAAACAGATCTGGGGATGTAGTGGTGAACGTGTGTGCACACACTTGACGCCACTCACTGTTGCAAGCAATCTACTCTCAACTCATCTAGACACTTGCTATCTGTACGACTGTATCGGTATCTCTTCCTCAGGTGTGTGAGGAGGCCAAGTGTCCCAACATAGGGGAGTGCTGGGGTGGAGGGGAGTCGGGCACAGCCACAGCCACCATTATGGTAAGACCTCGACCAGCACATCCCGGACTCATTGCTCATATTGACGAAGTTGTGCAGCCGTAGTTGCTGGATCGCTCACACTCCATGAGGTGTAAAAAGCGTTGTCGTCTCCCTGTCCGCAGCTGATGGGCGACACGTGTACGCGTGGGTGCAGGTTCTGCTCTGTGAAGACAGCCCGCCTGCCTCCGCCCCTGGACCCAGATGAGCCCTACAACACAGCCAAGGCCATAGCGGCCTGGGGGCTGGACTACGTGGTCCTCACCTCCGTAGACAGAGACGGTAACCATGCTCTTAGCGCTCGCGGTGCTACTACAGCACGCATCCACGTGGGCTCGGTTTGGCTCCGTGCAACACTGCACAAGCAGAGTCAATGCTTAAGGCTTTCAGAAGGAACGAAGTGGAGTTGTGAGGCTGCCACCTACCGCTCAATCCTGTTTCTGTCTGTGCTCTTGTCCTAGTGATAAGTGCTTATAATTACTTTTATCAATAATTTTTTAACTAAAGTCAGAACTTTAGTCATGAGTTCAATTGTTGTTTGTGTCAAAACATTATTTACAATTATATAGCATTATTGTACAATCCTTTTAGATTTACGTTTACTGTACTTTTAAAATCCACAATTATCACAAGAAGAACAGGAAGCAAAGTCAAAGTCACATTTATTATTCAAAGGGCTTAAAAATAAAAAATAAATAGAATTAAACATAACTAAACAAAAAATATACATATATAATTATTCAAGTAACAACGGAATAAAACAAAACAAAAACAAGGTTAATTGAAGATAAGTTACAGTAGGAGCAAATTAATTTCTGTTGGTAGTTGGTTCCATCAGTAGATCTAAGTGACCTGTTAGGTCTGTAATAGACTAGCATATCTGAGATGTATTTTTAACCAGGGCCATTGAGTGTCTTAAACATGATAAGGAAGACTTTAAACTCTATTCTGGATTGTACTGGAAGCCAATGCAAAGGCCTGGCCGTTGGTGTGATTTTTGTCTTTTGGACTTTGTTAAAATTCTGGCAACAGCATTTTGAATTAAGGGAAGCCGCCTGATTGTCTTTTTTGGGAGGCCAGTGAAGAGGGCATTGCAATAGTCAAGCCTGGATGAGGCAAATGCATGCATGAGCTTCTCTAAGTCCTGCTCAGATACAAAAAGCAGGCTGTAGTTCCTCTCTCTGCCCTTTTCACAACGACGAGTTGCCTTATGAAAACGAGTTGGGGGTGAAATGTCGACATTATTTTGAACACAGAACATTCATTCAAAACAGGATCAAGCAGTGCGTTGTTCAGCTCCCAACGTGAACTGACGTGCTTCATGGACAACTGAGCAGAGCCGTTCTCCCCATCAACAGCACAGGTTATCCCGTATTGGGATGACCTGTACTGTTACGGTCTTCAAACACTGTTTATAGAAACCGTATTGGTTTCTATAAACAGGTTTAAATCCTTTCTTAAGGATGTTGAAGCTGGCTCTTCTGACTGTACATGCTTTGTTTGATGATGTTCTGACTGTGACTGTTTGTTCTCTGTTGTTTTTAAATGACTGTCTGGAACTGTGCTGCTGCCTCTCTTGGCCAGGACTCTCTTGTAAAAGAGATTTTTAATCTCAATCAGACTTCTCCTGGTTAAATAAAGGTTAAATAAAATTAAATAACAATCCTATGTTCTTGGTTTGGCAGATATCGCCGATGGCGGGTCGGAGCACATTGCTAAGACGGTGGCTAACCTGAAGGAAAGGTAAAAGCAAAGCACTCTGTCAGCCCCACGACCCCTCACGCACAGACACTCGTACGATCCCTGTCCAGTCCCGGGGTGAAAACGGAGCACGGTTCCTCCTTTCTAGGAACCCTCGGATCCTGGTGGAATGCCTCACCCCGGATTTCCGCGGCGACCTGGCGGCCGTGGAGAAGATCGCCCTCTCGGGTCTGGACGTGTACGCCCACAACGTGGAGACGGTGCGGGAGCTGCAGAGGTATTATGGGGTTGATTACAAGCTAGACGCATGCAGGCCCAATCTCAGTATGCCGTCGTACCAGGTGATGCATGCTAGATTTACCTGCTTAGTTTTCACCTGCCCTATTTGCCCTTTACCGATCCTATACAAATGTAGCTTGAATCGGCGACTAATAATTGTTTGCAATTTACACATTTGCCACCAGAGGGAGACATAGAAGCTCTGATAAGCAGGGACGGTCTAGTCACTGTGTATTGGAGAGAGTAGCCAACAGGAAACACACATTTCCTCTAGACAAACGGTGCAGACATAGACAGAACAGACCAAAAACACCATAGGGGACGATGTGTTATAGTGTTGTGCTCAAGGGTCATGAAGACCATTTTAAATTCCAGTACATTTGTCAAATAGTTTACTTGTATCCCCCCTGTAAGCTAATACTAGCGTCCAAAAAATGAAATATTTATTGGTACATTTGTTGGCTTTTGTTGTAACCTTTAGTACGAGCTCTTTATATCTACATGAGGGGGTCCTCTTCCAAAGAGGCTGCCGTGTTACACCGCCATGTTCCTACATGAGCCCAGAAGGGACCAACGGATCTGGTGAAGACAAATTTTCAATGAGCAAACATAGTTGCCATCTTAATCTTACTAGTCGCTTGCTAGACTTTGGTAGCAACTGACACCTCACAGGGCACCGTAGTTTCTCTTACATCCTTTTGTAGGGGAGAGGTGAGGGGTAGGGGGATTTTCTGTTAGAGGCCCCTTAATCCTCATACTCAACACAGCAAGGGTTCGGGGTTATATTCCCACTGGGCCCATCCATGCTGAGAACACGCATGGACTCACAGCAATGTGCAGCCATTTGGGCAATTGCTCCAAATGGCACATACTATATTACATATAGGCTTTGAAAAGATTTGCACAAAAGTCCCATGAGGCTCTTGGATCGTCCTCTGCCCCCAGGCACGTCCGCGACCCCAGGGCCAACATCGACCAGTCCCTGAGCGTTCTGAGGCACGCCAAGAAGGTCAACCCGCACATCCTCACCAAGACCTCCATCATGCTGGGCCTCGGGGAGACGGAGAAGCAGATAGAAAGCACCCTGGCAGGTGTGTGCACGCACACACGCATACTTAATCCTTCATAGTCAGTCAGTCAGTCAGTCAGTCAGTCAGTCAGTCAGTCACTCAGTCACTCAGTCACTCACCCACACTATCAAGTACATTCATGTTATGGGCCGTTGGTTCTTCTGACCCAGAGCTACGGGAGTCGGGGGTGGACTGTCTGACCCTGGGCCAGTACATGCAGCCCACCAAGCGCCACCTCAAGGTAAGGTCGGATCAGGTGACGCACACACACACACACACACACACACACACACACACACACACACACACACACACACACACACACACACACACACACACACACACACACACACACACACACACACACACACACACCCACACCGCATGGACCTCATGCTGGGTGACTAAGACATTGTGCATGTCTGTCTGTTGTCATGGCAATTCCTTTGCGATATTGCGTCAGGTGAGACTTAAGTATTTTATTGTCCCTCTCACGAGAGACCGTTGCTTTGGGCAAACGGAGAGCAACTTCTAAATACCAAAAAGCACATAGTTGTAGAAAATACCCTGTTTAATGTATGATTACACCATTCTCTTCTCTAGCAGATTGAGCCAGAATAGTTTCACATCCTTTTAACACATGTCCACGTCCTCCCACAAGGCAATACACTCCTTACATCAAAGGATGTGAATGCTCCGCTAAAGTCCAGATGTCCCGGTGTCGCTGCACTGTTTATGGTCCCAAGAAGTGACTGACCCCCCCCCCCCCCCCCCCGCTTCAGTTCACTCCAGGCCATGTGTGAAGACATACAGTGGGGCTAGACGAACACAACATGAGAAAGCAAACGGATAAAAAGGGGAAAAACTGACACCATCTCTTTTCCACTCCATTTCCCAGGTGGAGGAATACGTGACACCTGAAAGTTTCGCCCATTGGGAGACAGTGGGGAAGGACATGGGCTTTGTGTACACGGCCAGCGGGCCTCTGGTGCGCTCCTCTTACAGAGCAGGTGAGACACTCTCTCGTTGTTCAACAGGAACCCACTCGGCACTCATTCACAACCCCCGTGTGTTCCACCTTCTGTAACCACTCCATCCCTCCTCTGTGATGCCTTCCCTTAGGAGAGTTCTTCCTGAAGAATCTGGTGGAGAAGAGGAAAGCAGAAGGGCGCGCTCTCGCCGAGTAACAAGAACCACCCAGGGCCGGGGATGGTGCCCTTTGACCCCTCTTCTTACCCTCACTAGCTCCTCTGTGATTAGCTGCTTTTTACCATGTGTAACAAACACCAACGTTTTTTTTTAAATAAAGCCTAGCCACAGCAAAGATACTTTATTTTATTATAAGAATTCCAACATTTTTAAACTCACTGGGGGTCTGGTGGCGATTCTTTTTAGATTTTGCGTCCAGGACAGATGACTCCTCGATGCAAAGAAAGCGCACAATACTTCTATAAAATAAGCTATTTAACGTGTGCGTACACCAGTCTATCTTTACTCACAGAGTGAGCCGGGATGGTTTCACAGAGCCTTTTAACACCAGTATTACGCCGTAGGAGTGAGATGTTTCCCTAAAGCCGAGAGGCCCCTGCGTCGCTGCCAATACACACAAGCTGTTTGTTTATGGAGATGTAGCCCCCCCCCCCCCCCCCTTTGTTAAGTTCAGTCCAGGTTACGTGGTAAGACATGCAGTGGGGCCAAATGACACAACACGAGGAAGCAAACATACAAATAGAGGGATAAACCTACAACATATCGATTTTTCACTACCCGGGCCTCCCAATATTATAATAGGGGGGGTGGGATGGAATCCACTGATGAATCTGGTCAGTGTCTTATTGGGGCTGTGTACCCTGTAACCATTCCCAGGTCAGAGGTCAAACAAACTCAGGCCTCAGGATGCTCTCTTCCAGATCATTCTCTGGACCTCGCCCTCTCTTCAGGGCACTATTGACCCCCAGGAAGAGAGAACCGTTGATGTTTATCCGGAAGATGTAATCAAAATGAAAGTTCTAGGGACTCATCCAATTAAAAAGAACAAACACTCAGAAGATATATTACTAGTGACTGAACCTTGTGTAATAACTTATTGTGCAATAAAAGGATTCAAACGTTTATCTTTTCCTGGGCTTTTGTTTTAGTGATGAACTGGTTGTTGCATTAATACACAATGTCACAGAAGCACAGGACAGTTTTATTTCATTGGTCCATTTGGCTAAAAAAAAGATTGCAGACATATTCTTAGTCTCAGACCCATGTACAGCAGAGGATGATTTATAAAAATGCTTAATATGTATAAAAATGTTTAAGCTCTATTAAAAATGCTGATTCAACATTACATAGTAAATACATAAAAATATAGTTTACATATAATTGTCAAACATTTCGGTGCAACGTACTGCATTCGATTTGGTTCCATCGGGGACACTGGCTCATAGGTTTAATCAACCCACTCCCTTAGACATCATCCCTAACCGTTCACTGGACTTCTGGACCTCTGGCCGCCTAGCCAATTAACCGCTTAATCACATAGCAGCTATCGGCAAGTAGCGACAAGAAATGGGTTCTAATCGTTATTGAAATGATTAGAACCAGCTGCAGGATGTGTGCGAACGGAATGCGTGTGTCGGAATGTGTGTGTGTCTGTGTGTGTGTCTGAGTGTTTGTGTGTCTCTGAGAAAGGTTCAAGCTTTGGTTTTCTTGGCCGGGGGCTCTGTCACTGCCGCAGGGGTATAAGGAATCCGCAGCGTCGTCACCTTTTTACCGATGGTCTCAATCTGGGGAGAGAAAAAAAAAGTATTAACGGATTATCGGTTATTAACTGTGTGTGTGTGTGTGTGTGTGTGTGTGTTCCCCCGCCACTAACCTGGAAGCCGATGTTCTGTAGATGCCCGTGGAGGTGGTCCAACACTCTGCGGCCGTCGAAGAGGAAGGCGGGCTTCAGCATCTGCTTGTAGATCTTCTCATAGTCCAGTTCCTGTTGAGCAATGACAGGGCTGTAACAACGACTACGCTGCTGCACGCTCAAGCTTGGACCTCCTTCGAACACGTGTGGCGCCTCACCCTGAACATGTCCCACTCGGTGCAGATCACCAGTGCGTGGGCCCCCTGGCAGGCCTCATAGGGGTCTTTGGTAACGGTGACCAGCTCGTCCACTGAATAGGACAGACACACACTTGATGTTATTACTCTTATCTCGTGCCATCCCCCTATCATCCCTATTACATAAGGGCTATTACCAGGCAATTATTTGACTGTGACCAAAAGGCAGTTAAACGTTGTGCAAGATAGAAAGCGTTGGGTAAGACGAATAAAAACGATTAAACAGTGAATGATATTTTTGATTGAAACTACAGGCATTCCTGTGTCACTCTTTAAGGCAATACACAATGTTGCTTTGAAGCCTCTGCAGTCTGGATTTCATGATTACACACACACAGACACAGACACACACACACACAGACACAGACACACACACACACACACACCTCTTTGGGGGCTGTCCCCTGAGATGTGGGGCTGGGAGAGGTCGAGGATGATTTGTTCCTTCAGGACTTGAGGGTCATAAATGTGCAGCTTGGCCCCCTCCTCCATCAGGTACTTTGAGATGTAGATGCTGGAAGACTCCCTGAGGGCGACAAAGACAAACCGTCCCAGTCAGCAAGGTTAATATCTAGACTGGCTATACAGGTATTAAAAATGCCTTCTGAAAGCTCCCTCCTCTCCATATTAGTTCTCTCCCATCTCATTCCCCCTATCTCGTCTAGTGAGACAGGAACAGAGGCATAACTCCCGGGCTCTGTGCCGTCTCCCCCCCAGAAGTTCTGCTAGTGCATAGCAGCACTGCTGGGCCTGAGATCAGCAAGTAGCCAACTGTTTCTCATAGTACAGGGCCTACAGGCTAGCGTGCATTGCACTCATTATCCAGTGAAGCTTGTACCTTTTATGCCTGGAGATCAAAGTTCAAAGAGAGGTGATTTATTACCCATGCTCCCGCGAGTGCAAACAACCAGCTTATTAAAGGGTTAAAAAAGAGGCTTTGAATAGATTTATTATTAACGGCAGACGTTATATATTGATTAAGTCACTGTTAAACAACACGTTGGGAGTGCGTTTAAGGTAAAACACAAAGGAGTTGTGGACCAAGGAGCCCGTGTTGACCAGGTGCGGGAGATGGGTGTGCAGGGAAAACATTCACAGCGGACAGACCTGGTGTCCCCGGTGTCTTTCTTGAAGGAGAAGCCGAGGAGAGCGATCTTTTTGCCAGTGACTGTGTTGAAGAGACAGTCTATGATCCTGCAGGCAAAACGCCGTCTCTGGTACTCGTTCATATCAATCACCTGAAAGAACACAAGTCCAACACTGAGACACAAGATAAAAAGTAAAGAGTCATGGAAAGTGAAAAACCAAACCCCCTTCAATTGCTATTACTACTTAATATTAGCTTGAGTGCTAATGCTGTGGGTGCAGTACCTACCTGCTGCCAGTAGGAGGCCACCTCCGGGAGGTTGAGCGCTTCACACAGGTAAACGAGATTTAACACGTCCTTCTGGAAACAACTTCCTCCGAAGCCTGTCCAGAGTTGGGGGAAGGGCGGGAAAGATGGGTTGGATTAAGTCCCTGAGCCCAGGTCGGTGACCTCATGCGTAGATTACAGACTGCAGGTCGAAGTCGCTGAAGGCACCCAGGGCTAGCGCACTCACTCACCGATACTGGCCTTCAGGAACTTGCTGCCTATCCTCTGGTCCATGCCGATGGCTTTGGCCACCTCCTCCACGTCGGCCCCGGTTGCCTCACACAGGGCGCTGATGCTGTTGATGCTGCTGATTCGCTGGGCCAGGAACGCGTTGGCCGCCTGTGTCCGGAAATGCAATCGTGTTAAAGGTGACGTATCGTCCGCCGTTTTTGAAAATCTGCCTCTTCCGACATCACAAGTGGGCGTGTCCACCTAGACGTGTGACGGAGAGATCAGTCTACCAGCCTACCCAGTGGGCCGTAGCAAACGTGGCTCATCTGTCCGTCATACACCGAGGTGGACACGCCCACTCGTGATGTCATAGGAGGCCGATTTTCACAACCTTTAAAAATACCCCAAAAAAAACCAAAAAAGGTTTAGGTTGAGCGAGGGACGACGCACCAGTTTGGAGAGCTCCGAGGACCAGGTGTTGGTGGTGATGATACGCTCCTTGGGCACCCAGCGCTCGTAGACGGCGCACAGCGCTCGGATGGCCCTCTGGCCCTCCGCCGTCTCGTCCCCGCCGATCAGGACGCGGTCCGGATCCTTCAGGTCCCGCACCGCCGTGCCCTCCGCCAGGAACTCCGGGTTGGACAGCACCTGGACCCCCGCGGCCATGGGGAGAGAGCGGGGGGTCAGGGGCTGAACAGTGACCCCCCCCCCCCCCCCCCTATATAATCATAATAAGGTGAACCAGCCGGCATCACACCACAACCCTTCAGGGGATAGCTCTGACAAAATGGCTGCTCTGGCTGTAAATGTTCTTCTAACTCGGCCATAAACCGGTTCCCCCCGGGGCAGACAAATGCCCCCCCCCCCGTACACCCTGCCACATGCCCCCAACACCCCCCCCCCCGGGGGGGTGTTGGGGGCATGTAGCAGGGTGTACTCCTAAAAAGACGCCACAACCATGCGGTCCACTGAAGGCCGGAGCCCCGCCCACCTGCAGGTTGAGGCTGGGCTTGGTGTTGGCGTCGAAGATGCGGCGGATGCTCTCGGCCGCGCGCACCGGCACCGTGCTCTTCTCCGTCACGATCTTGTAGCCGTCGGACATCTCCACGATGCGGCGGGCGCAGGCCTCGATGTACTTGAGGTCGGCCGCCCGGCCCTTGCCCATGCCGTAGGTCTTTGTGGGCGTGTTCACCTGGGGGGGGGGGGGGGGGGGGGGGGGGCAAGAGAAGTGTCAATCAACCGCGGCTTCAGGGGCGGGGGGGGGGGGGGTGACGGGGGGGAGTGGGAGTGCTTGTCGTCAGCCTCACGCCTGACTCCCCAGGATGTGGTTTGTGTTTGTGTGTGTGTGTGTGTGTGAGTCACAGGGGGAGTCCGTGGGTTGTCTTGGGATACTCACAGAAATAAATACTAGGTCGGCTTCCTTGATGGCCGTGTCGATGTCCGTGGAGAAGAAGAGATTCCGCCCTCTGCACGACTCCACCACGTCCTTCAGACCCGGCTGGGGGGGGGGGGGCATACAGGGCGGAGGACTTGGGTGAGCAGGGCATCGGAGGGGTGGGGTGCTGATTCAAGGGGCTAGGACGCGGGTCCGCCCTTTATAAGTGCACCAGTCATACTTTGAGGGCGTCAACTTTGGAAGCCCCATTGACGCAATAACGCGTCGAAACATCTGGAAGCCATTGAGCGGTGATTCAGTGTTGCACGTACGACACTGGCGTTACAGCAGTGACTCAGAAACGCGCACAAACTCTGGGTTTGATTATCTGCCATATATACTTTCACCCTACCCTTATTCCTTTAGTGGCCCGTGTTGAGGAATAGAGATTCAGAGGAAAATAGAACACAAACCAACTAGAATTGCTATACATGTTGGTGACTGAGCTCATTTTTCACACTAGCACAAGCTACACGAACCACTGTCAGAACACATCTTTAGCGCCGTACCTCATATATGGGCAGCGTATCCGAGTTCCAAGCGTTGATCCTAGACTCATTGATATCCACCACAGTGACTGTGATCTCGGGACACATTTGTGCGATCACAGTGCATGTGGGACCCCCGACATAGCCGGCCCCAATGCAACAAACCTTCTTTATCTGAAACATCTGGCAAGGGGAAGAGAGGGGAAAGGCTCGAATGAGACATACAGAGTGACGTCTAGAACTATAATATATAAAGCCTATGGAAGGACATCAAAAAATAAATAAACATAAAATTAAAATTTTAATTGTATTTATAGTGGGAATATATATTAGGTCTAATAAGTCAAATAATCTGCTCCATTGCTTTTATAGGCAGCTTATTCGTTGGTATAATAAAAACGACATTATAATGTGGATGTAGGCTTATATGGGGCCTGCAAAGACAGATATAGAATTATTGTGCAATAGTTCTTAAGTTGTAGATTTTCTTGTATGGCCGTGATGATGAATTCAATGATGGAATTGAATTTGGAGGTAATTACATCGATATACAAGGATACACACCTGAGGAGAATAAAAATGCTCAGTCCTGAATGAAAGGCTCTTTGAATTGGTAGACGGGGTAAGCCACGTATAGCCAGGAATCAAACAGAGGCGCTATTCAACTTATCCAACCCCATCGGGGACCTAAGAGATCTAGCATTTTGCAAGCCTGATGTTTAAATCGCATTCATTCATTTGACTTCAGGTAAATAGATGGATACAAAAACAGACATGCATTTAATTAAATGCTTCATACTTCAGTCTTACAGTAAAGAATTAAGTTACCGATAATTTACCTCTGGCAACTCGAGTCAACTTGAAGAAGGCGTAGTCTGCAGCTCCTTTCGAGGTAAATGCTGCTAAAAAAAAACTAACACACAGGCAATGTAGAAAATGAGCTCTCTTCTAATCAAATGATTATCTTCAAATGTATTCAGAAGACAGTAACATTAGCTCTTGTTACCTAGCCAAAGACTCCTTTAACTATGCCTTCCCTAGTGATCGGCGATCTAGCAGCAGGGACTTTTACGAAGCTAACGAGTTCTGATTTGCGGACACAGCAAACTGCGTCATGCTTCAAAATAAAAGCCTGGCGTCGCTAATTTTAGAACACGCTGAATGTAGAGTCAAGGACCGTCAAATCTGTCTCAACACCATGACATACGATTTGATTTTATGTATTATACATTTAAGTAGAATTTAATCCATTTTAATCCGTTACCACATGACCGGTAAATTTTACATCAATGATATCAGCTAATGAATATTATTGCTGATTGATCAAAATTAAAAAGACAAGAAACAAAACAATATACATAAAAAAACATGACAAAACAACAAAGTAATATTATCTTCATTTTATTTATTGGTTTATAAAGAAAAGTGCATAGTTAAAGGCTTTTCTTAGTCACAGGTTGTGCAGTAATCCTCCCAATCTATTACTTTCTCAATCCACAATAAAAAATACCCAAGTTTTCCAAGGCATTTCCCACCAAGGACATATTAGAAAGACTGATTTCAAAGTAAAACAGATCTTAGAAGGAGGCGCAGAGATGAGTCTAACTCTGTATGTGACTAATTGAGCTGTACCAAGTATTTAGTACAGTAGTTCCCAGTTCACTTGTAGACCCATTATAAAATTGGAAATCAAAGTCCAAAGTAAAACTTGTTCAAATGGCAATGATCTCAAAGCCTGGTAATTTCGTAGTTAACTACCTTACCGTTCTAAGATTACAATTCAATATGCATTTCATAGCGATTGCTAATAAATTATGTTGCAGAAATGAGCCCCCGTCCTCTTACGCTACTTCGGTATAGACAACAAAACTATTCACCTTACATTGGCACTGCAATATGTCTTCAATACAACTAACTTTTCTAGCTAAAGACCAATTACCAAAACCACTGGGATTATTGAACTCCTGCTCTACAAACAAATAAAGAAGGGCTATTCAAAGAAATTGAAGGGACAGTGTTGTGGAATGGAAAAGATGTTCACCTTGAATTCATATCATATCTATATCATTCCTACTTGCCAAATGAAGCAGTCTTTCCAATAGCCTTCTAAATATTTCCACGGGCACCCCCTTACATAGCAGAATAACAAACTATCAGGCATTAACATCCTTTAACAAAAGTGCTTATAAAATGGGTGCTTTACAGACACAGCCTCTATACGGTTAACATAGTTGGTGTACAATGATTCAAATTCGGTTATAGATTACAGATTTCTTCTCTGGTCTGCAGGAGGCATGCCGATTTTATTCACCAAGACCATTTTTCTACGCCATGTTTTCTGTACCACAATTTGTGAGCCAGGATAATGCAACATTCACTATTTAACTTTTGTTAAGCAGCAGCTATTGACAGCCCTCAAATTTCCGAGATAACATTTTATCCTTTCGCCAAGGCTCCTTTCAGATCGGCAACTGGATTAGCCGTTACATCATCATTGGCAATGGTTCTCAAAGTGGAATGTGTTATTAGGAATCTCAACCCATCCACCCTCATCGTTGCGCATGAATGAGAACAGAGGTTAATCCGTCCCTGATAAAAAGTTAAATGTCTCCATAATAAATGAGGTCTCTCCCGTCCCTCCCACTGCAGACTCATCGGAATGTAACCACCTCTTGTGAGAGTGTCGAGGGAGGGGGGGGGGGTTCTTCAAATGCATTTTATAAGAAAAACAGGTGAAAGCAATAGAGAACCCTAAAGAGGAAGGGAGATTAACCAAGGGGTAGGGGGTTAGCAGAATCGATTGATGGACAGGTGGTTGGCACGGTCTCCAGTTAACTCTTTATGTCGGCGGGGGTTCCGGCGGTAACCTTAGTCCACAGGCGGGGATGGGTCATGGTGCCTCTCGTGCCTCTGCAATCAGACACACAACACAGTCCGTTCAGTACACCTCTCTGGTGATCCACCAGAGGGAGAGGCGTGTATGAACCTGTACTGACGTTGGAGGGTCCAGAAGGTTTGCCGAGGGGACGAGGAGCTCGGAGGCTGGACGGGCGCAGCAGGAAGAGGAGCAGAGCCAGGATCATCCACCCCATGAGGACCATGGGGAGGGTGAGGTCACCTCCATTTGCCACTGAGCCACTCGGCCCGGGTACTGCGCCAGACACACACACACACACACACACACACACACACACACACACACACACACACACACACACACACACACACACACACACACACACACACACACACACACACACACACACACACACACACACACACACACGAATTTCACTTCTTGCACAATGGAATATACAAATACACATCTGAAAAAAAAAAAAGCAGCTAGTGCTGCCAACATCAACTAAGAAAAATACAATGGAAAATACCCAGAGTGGCTTTCGTTATGAAAGAATTAGAGCAAACAACGAATACAGAATTTAGTTGAGAAACACATGGGCAAAATCAAATAAATTGTCTAACATACTTTCTTGAAGGCACTCTGTGTCAGTACAGTAGGACTGGGATTGCCTGAGCTAAAGGAGAATATAAAAGAAAAGGAGAGGAATGGGAGGAGAAGCAAGCGTCAAAAGTCATTATTCCATCCAGTCCCCATCATGAAAACCTTCAGTCGTTCCACAGGCTTTAAAAGGCTAGGTAGACCTTCGTAAAGGTGTGTCACAAGAATTAATTTGATTCACATCAAAGTAATGTAGAATATATACTGAACATTACACAAACAATCAAATAGATGGGTTTATTACCCTGGGTCATAGTTGTATATTACACGTGTGGTGTAGTTGATGTTACACCAGCCAGTTGATGTGTTTGACGTGATAAGCATTGTTTGTTCATATAATGTTTTTGACCTCCAAGTTTCAGTTTTGTTCAGTTAAATGTAAAATGAAGTGGAATGCGTTCAACACCTGTTTGAGTAGGGAGAAGGCCCACATCCATATTACTGCCTTAATGTATTGCAACTTGTCTGATACACTGCATATCAACAAACAGCTGACTTCTCAAACATAAAAATTGTCAGGGATGCTATGATTGATATCACACACACACACACACACACACACACACACACACACACACACACACACACACACACACACACACACACACACACTTACAAGCCTAGAATAAACATTTAGAGTTCATCATCAAACTTAAAGCAACTCTTATTTTGCTTCTATTTCCATCAAGAGGTTAGAATAAGCCCTCTCGGCAGCGCCAACCTCTCATGTTGAACTGAGAGCAGACTGGAGGCCGCAGTGAGGGTGACCTCTAGAGGTTACAAGTGGTATTGCTAGACTTTACGGGCCAGTGCTAGCTGGGCTAGCTGCCAACTTAAAGATCTGTGCAACAAAATACATAATTTGACATGACGGCAAACATTCTATTTCTTCACATAATTTTGAGGATTGTAGTTTTTTTTCGGAATTAATAACGGGCATCCTCTACTGTTCGTGACTGGTGTATTGGTGGCTGGTGTAGTTTAAGGAATCCCCAACATAGTTCTAAATGTGTGTTCCCTTTGCCGCCAAGTACAAGGCTTAGCACCACTAAAGCCCTTCTGCCCTCCCTTTCTTCAGAATAAGCTCCATGACCAAAATAAAGGTTTTCAGCTGAAGTTGCAACGTGTAAGACGGTACCCCTCCCAGTAAGTTACACCTGTATACATGGCCACTTGGGACCCGCCTGGCTACAAAACAAACAGCGAGCCGGAACCAGGATATGCAAGCTGTGTATGCAACCTACTTAATAACCTAGTATTACAATACAGCCATGACCATTTCCTTGAAGGAATACAATTACTTTATTTCTGTCTCTCAAACACTCATGGTCTTGAAATCGATTTACTTTCTTCTACCAATCCTGTACTTGAAACTTTCTGCTTCCACTCAACTATTTGAATCCATCCTGTCCTCGAACATGTTATGACCCAGATCTGGCCGGTGTCGGAACTCTTACCAGGTTTATGAGTCGTCTCATCGCGTACTCGTGGGTGCAGATGCACTCACAGGGGTCGTAGCCTCCCTCCGCCATGTCCCTCCGAGTTACCTTTATGGTTGGGACAAGCCAGAAGTCTCACACACTGCCTGTGCGATGCAAAATGCAACAATACCTGCTTTTGCATTTCCAGTTGACGATTTGCATTTGCCACCCATGATTCGGGAGGTAGTATGCCCTTTTGAAAATCCCAAGTATCCGATATAAAACAATTGTATTCGACAGTGAGACACAGTGGCAGATTCTGCAAGCTTACAATTGGGATTTTCCGGCCAGCTAGCTTTGTTTGTTTTTTCAAAATGAGTACACATTTGCAAGCAATACTGGACGCCTGATATCACGACCCCCTACTACCTATCTTAATGTGCTGCATTCATACGTTTTAACATTCAATTTGACAACGATTCGTCGAAGGGCTTACTTACTCGTGCTTGAACAGTTTAATATACGATCTCTGCTTGCTTCTTCGTCGTCGTTGTCGTCGTCGTCGAGTCCAGTTGTTTGTACAGTTGGACACCTTGCACGGCGGAGCAGCGTCAACAGTGCTACCGGGTCACCAGACAGCCGCTCGGCGGAGCTCTGCTCGCTTGTTGTGATTCAGACGGATAAACCACGTGAGCAGCAGGACAGTTTAAAGGCACACTGTGTGACATTTCAATTGGCTCGTAACTTACAATTACCTGGCATTTATCTGTAACCAATGCTGTCAGATAAGGATTTCAATGATTTTATCGATAAAAGCACATCCTAGAACTGATATATTCTCCAAATAATAAATACCGGCCTGCCCGTGCCTCAACTCTTCTTCAAATAGCCTACTATTACTACACCAACGCCCTCCAGTCAGACAAGCTGGTTTGTCACACAGTTCACAACCAGTTAGACGGGACAGAACATTGTTGTTGATTTTTTTTTTAATTGTGAAAGTGTGAAGCCAGGGTCTCAGTCTTACACATTACGACTCTAACCTCGTTCTCACATTGACGTTGCGATTAAGAATGCAGCTGTTCTAATTGTTTCTTGCAGTAATGCCTGCAATACCTCTACCTCTGAGTCTACCATATCATTTTATGGATGTCAAATTGTGTCCTACGTTAAGCAGAACAAGACGTGACTTCTAACACGACCACCTTGCTATCTTGAGGTATTCGTACACATCCATCAAATTTAAGAAGAATGCTCATTCGGGTGGACAAAGCTTTCAGCAGGTGCATCCACTCCAGTCTACACGGGGTTTAAACTATTTAACCTTCGAGACACTTTTTTTTTTATGTTATTTAATGCACAATATTGGTTGAAACAATATGATAGCAGAAAATGTGAAACGAACCCATTGTTTACCCTCAGCCTACAGATGTTTACCTAAGATGATTATCAAAAGACTGATTAAGATATGTGAGAATGGATTTCTACGAAAAGTTAAACATCATGGCAATTATCAAGTAAATAAGTAATTTAATACAAAATATCCCAAAATATTAAATTCAATAAATTATTCGTGTATTATTATTTTTTTTTAAATAACCGACTTTTAAATACATGCTAATGTATACATAATATTACATACGACTTTTACACACTCATCCTCACGGTACCCAAAGTTTTGTGTGAAATCTTAATCCCATGATATAAATGAATATTTAAGTGTTGAGCCAGCAAATTTATTATGTTTTGATTAGATTGACATGTTAAAGCGAACGGAAATAATTCACTCTTGTTTGATTCATGAATACATGAAGCTTCTCCTCTTATGTGGTGGTCCCGCTGAGCTTCTAGACTGAACGGTTCCGTTGTGTGGACGACAGTTCATTCTCCAGTGCTGCGTGAACCACAGCAGAAGAGCAGGGAGGTGGGAGTCAAAGGGGATTCCCTACGAACAGCACCACCGCCGACCATAGTGGGCACATCCAATCCTAGCCGCAGCTTGCAGTAGCACACAACAGAGGAACATGGCTAACATTGCAGTCCAAAGGATCAAGCGAGAGTTCAAAGAAGTTCTCAAAAGCGAAGAGGTGAGCGATCAACCTTCTCAATTCATGTGTTTTCCGTTCTTTAAAGGGATCTTCCGGTGTACGTGTATGTGGTTTGTCAACGCCGTAAAGGGGACTCGTTTCATGGGCTAGCGGTGTGCAGTTAGTCAGGCCCCAAATGATAACTTCAGCTAGCTTGACGTCCAGCTACGTTTAACTCGCTGCGGTGCAGCTGCTCCTGTACCAGGCAAGGCGGATCAGGAAACGCCGGGGCTTTTTTTTTTTGAGGCCTCCTGCCCTTCTTCATAATCAACAGACACGCCACCAGAGGAGCTTTTTCCTGAATCCATTATGTTCAGACGTAATGAATCCTTTTACTTGAGAACATTTGAAATGATACATAAGGCCAAAGAGTTTTCTTCGGTGACTGTTTCTGTTATTACTTTGACAACTCCCTCTTAGCATTCGCACGGTAGCTTTCTCAACATAACCAGTCACGTTTGTTTTGCGTAACGACCACTGAGGTGATTCAATCATTATGTCATTGTTCAGTCTCTGTTGCCAAATCACATTGTTGACAAACTTTGTTCACATCGCTGATCTAAGAGGCATGATCGTTGATGGGAAGCTTAACACATTTAGCCGTACATGGACACTAACAATAGTAGTCAGAATCCTGTTTTTTCGAGAATATACCAACCCAGGACTGAGCGTTTTGTTTGTAATACAACAGCCATCGTTTGGAAAGTGTTCTTACTAACTTAGGAACTACGTGGATTCAAATACTCTCCCGTTATTTTATTTTTTTCTCTATTAGACGAGTAAAAACCAAATTAAAGTAGATTTGGTGGATGAGAATTTCACAGAGCTGAGGGGAGAGATAGCTGGCCCCCCAGACACACCATATGAAGGTAAATCAAATCAACATAAAAAGTGATACTACATAAAGTGAGACGGTGATGTTAAGATTATGTTTTGTTATTATTATGTTTTCATATGTTTCCTATTCTTTATAGGTGGCAGATTTCAGCTTGAAATAAAAATCCCAGAAACATATCCTTTTAACCCACCAAAGGTATACGCAAGAATGTTTCTTACCTGCTCTTTCACATTACTGTCTGTGTAATCCACATTTTTTAACACACGCAAACACATCACACCACACTACACTACACAAATGTCCCTAATTAGATCTCTCTCCCTTCTAGGTGCGGTTCATCACAAAGATTTGGCATCCTAACATCAGTTCTGTGACGGGAGCTATTTGTCTGGACATCTTAAAAGACCAATGGTGAATGAGCCAAAGTGACAATCTTCCCATTTGGGCTTCATCACAGTGTTTTTTCACAAAGTTTTTCCTTTTATTCCATTATCAATCCTGTCTTTAACCATTCCCCCCCCCCCCCCTTTACCCCAACGTCTGTTGGTCTCTTCAATATCTGTTGGTCTCTCTTCTTCAACGTCTGTGGGTCTCTCTTCCTCAACGTCTGTTGGTCTCTCTTCCTCAACGTCTGTCGGTCTCTCTGCCTCAACGTCTGTCTCTCTTCTTCAATGTCTGCTGGTTTCTTCTTCAATGTCTGTTTGTCTCTCCTTCAACCTCTACTGCCCTCTTCAATGTCTGTTTGTCTCTCCTTCAACCTCTGCTGGTCCCACTTAAACATTGGTCGGTCTCTCTTTGAACCTCTGCTGGTCTCTTTTCAGGGCGGCTGCTATGACTCTACGGACGGTGCTTTTATCTCTACAGGCTCTACTGGCCGCAGCTGAGCCTGACGATCCCCAGGATGCGGTCGTAGCAAACCAGGTAGGGGGGACATGATAAGAAAACATCCAAATGCATGCCACTTTATTGGCTATAAAGTAACCACAGTCTACTGCTATATTACGCAAGCTACTCTTGATGTTTTTAGGTGATTAAAATACTGATTATGATATGTCAAAGCGATATGAGGTGCAAGCGGAAAAATATTTAACTATGAATCCTTTTCTATGGCGACTTGATTCAAGGCCTCTTGTTTGGAGAGTGCTGTGTGGGTCAATGTAGGGCAAAAGGGAACAAGATGTCAGTAGTAGTTTAATCTTAACTGGGTATCACTTGAGTACTGCTCTTTATCCCATTACTTTCCAGCATTAATTCGGTGAGAGTGGTCCAATTATTTCACTATGGACAAGTGTTGACTAGCTTCATTCACAAATTGTAGGCATTATGAACTCATGTTGTACAGTCAGTCCAAGGATAAAGGCAAAAAAGCCTGCTGCTCAATCTAGCCGGTCTGTCTGATTGTCTAATGTGTGAATCATCCTAAATAAGGCGGATTCAGACACTTGGTCAGGAAAGGTCAAAAAACTACTGAAGATCTCCAAATAACGCTGGTCAAAGGGTTGTGTTTTTCCTTTTTGTGCCTCCAACTATATGATTCTCTCTCTCCCCCGGGCAGTATAAGCAGAACCCAGAGATGTACAAACAAACGGCCAAGCTGTGGTCTCACATCTACGCCGCGGCTCCCTTCTCCAGTCCCGACTACACGCGCAAAATAGACAAACTCTGTGCCATGGGCTTCGATAAGGTAAGAAGCGCCTTGCTGTACTTTCCCGTTGAATTAAAAGTCAAAATTGTACAACCGATATTGGATAGAATGATGCATAACTAAAGCCTTTGTGGATTTCGAGTTAGTCCTAGATGAAGCATGGCATGTTTTTGAAAGACCTACACATGCTTTTCTGTTTAATGTGTTTAGACAACAGCTGCTATATCAATAAGACGGCTCGGCTCTCTCTGAACGGATTCATCTTGACATTGAGCATGGAAATGACTCTGTACTGCGTTGTATCAAAACACTCACGTCTTGTTCCTTTTTGGTGTTTCTTTAGAACGCAGTAATAGCAGCGCTGTCGTCCAAGTCGTGGGACGTGGAGACCGCGACCGAGCTGCTCCTTAGCAACTGAGAAACGTGTCAAGATTCCCCCGATGCATTCACTGAACCCCCCCCCCCCCCCCGACTCCACCACCCTCACGCAACGCATCCACCCAGGCCTTCCATCTCACACCTCCAGCCACCGTGACCGGCATACACACCGCCTTCCTCCTCAAACTACCCCGACAACCCCCCCCACCCCCCCCCCCCCCCCTCCCCATGGCCATTATGCTCACCACCTCGCTGCCTACTGCCTCCCCACCGTCTCTCATCCATCCATCCCTCCGTCGTTAAACTACACCGTTCCCTCGGACACACCACGCTGAACCTAGCCGTGGACCCGGTCCCCGGTCAGGGCAGCAGCAGCAGCCTTAACCCGGTCGATTTATGATTTATGCGATGACCTCCAAAGCAAATGCCTTTAGTTGCTTGCCTGGTACAGTGCACTGCCACTTATTCTTATTGACTCATTTTCTGGCTGGTTGAATACTCCCGTTATGTACATTCATATTTAGTTGATGTATTTATATAATGTGATCCAATAGGAACTGTCAAAAGCTTTGTGTTTTTGCAGTGGAGAGTGAAGAGATGGCATAGTAGTTAGGTATGGATCAACTTGTTTTCACAAGGTATTTTTTTTTGTTTTACAATCCCACAAGATGAAAACGAGCAGAATATGATATTAACATATGCACAGCAGAAGCGCGATATCTGTAAATAGAGAAAAGTCTGTACATTTGAAAATGAACGGTTATATACTTTTTCTTTCTTATAAGATGTTATAAAAATATTTTAAATATGGACTTTGTCTAGTTTACATTATATGAAGACGATTTTATTGTCCCTTAATCTTACTTCTCTGCCCCAAGACGGCCCCTTTAGTTATTTAATTGATTGACCTTGTAATGCATGTTAGACAATGATTTGATAAAAAAAAAACGTAGTTAGCAGGAAGCGCTCTCTCCCACAACCTCACCGACCCGTCATCTGAATTAGGATTATTTTTTTGCTGAATAATGCGTTGGTTGGCTGCCTGCTTCGTAATCTTAATGCAGATGAAAGACTCGTCATCATGAGGACCGACCCCAAACCGCTACCGGACACTGCTTAACCGCTACCGGACACTTGATTATCTTCCACCTTTTAGGCTACGGACCAGTCCCATAATGTTCTCAACAGACAGGAACGCGGCAAGAGTTGATAATCCAAGGTTTATTCCAGTAAAGGAGTTGTAAAGAAATCAGTTTGGACAGTAGGCACAAGTTCCATGCTACCATGACGGTCGCTGCATGTCCATCACGCTCAATTCAAATCATGGAGACGGACGTTGTACCAAGACACATATATCCAGCTGGTACTTTCAATGTCATCCATCTTCAAAACTCATCTGGAGGGAATCATGGACCATGTGTATGGCATTTAAGGGAATGCTTTATATATATATCGATACAAACACAAGTAACCTATGAGTTTCTGTGACTGTACAATATCACAGATAGTCAAATGATGGCTATTATTTACCCTACTGAACAAGAGGCTGGACTTCCTCTGATTTTGAACGTGGAGTTTATAGCTAGCAAGCTGCACAATAGCGTCAATAGTATTTCAATTGTATCAGACTGCTTGGAATAAAGATTCGGAGGGGGTATCGATGTGAACCTTTAGGCCTCCTCAGCAATCCCTCAGCTTGCCCCAATTCCACACACAGATATGCCACGCATTACAACAAGGATGGGTTCAGGTTGAAAGCTGGACACCTGACGCCAGTAGCCTAATAACAGTAGTCGGAGAGGTAGTTGTGTAAAGATGCCATCTCCTGCACTTGTAAATAGACGTGAGCCCTTACATCATCACTAAAGTGCACCATGGATGGCTGGATCTGTATATATTTTATAAGAAATTGAAAGGACAAAAAAAATCCTGCTCCTCTCTTCCCATGTACAACCTTGCACGATGACAACGCATTGGGAAGGTTTCGCTGCACCCTTTGAATTGGGACTTGTTTTTTCCCTTGGGATAAATGGATTGAAGCTAGCGACAGCAGTACAAAGCATGGTTATTTATTGTGACAGTGTCATGTTTCTTTGATTAAAAAAATCCCTGAGAAACCAGTGTTTTTGTCACGTCTGTTAAGAGCCCATACATTTCTTTTTAAAGAACCAAACAATTCGGTACAATGCCAGTGATTCAGTTACTTTTTCAAAGAAATTCAGCATAGTAAATGAATTAATTGGCCCAATATGTGCACTTTCGAGTGCCTTCGTTTGATTGCTGTTAAGGATCTTTATTGTAAATACTTGGTAGTATTCAGCTATACTTAGCATCTCTTATAGCAACTGAAGTATTCAAACTAGCCTTAAACATTTTCCCAAACCATATTACAGAAGTTAACAGAATGATAACTTGGATACAGAAAAACAAGGTTCCCCATGCATGTTTCCATGCCAGAAGCATTTGGTTGCGTTGAGTTAACTGATGGTCAAGTTAACCACAGGTACTTTTCATTACACGTCAGAAATTTGGAAAAACCTGTAGAATTGGTGAAGATGACAGGAAAATAAAAACGTTTCCTGGAATCAATGAATTGACAAATGCAACAAGAACAACTTTTTCCCAGGGAATTTAATAAGCAACAATCATATCCAGATTAAAACGTTTGTAAAATGTCCAACCTTTTTTCTTAAAAACGGCTCCACAAAAGAAGCAAAGAGCAACGAACGTAAAGGAAAAAATACATGTTTTGAGAGTAACATCTACATACAACAAATTTCAAACGTAGGACTAAAAGGTGTTAAAAACCTAGATTATCAGTGGCATGTGTGAATGCATGTATATTCTGTTTAAGAAATGTCCATCAGGAATCCAGAGGAGCTTTAGAGTCAGACGAGTGTGTGTTTGTGTGGTAGTGTGTGTGGTTGTGTGTTTGTGTGCGTGTGTGGTCAAAAGACAGTCCAACAGCCTTCTCCCGCCGTTTCCTTGTCTTCAAGGATCTCTTTACCTGACAAAACAAAAACAACGATTAGATCCAAAGACGGGGCAGTATTCCAAACCTGCCATCATTATAAATCATGAATAATCACGCGATATGAACAAATGATATTACGGACATGAAAACCTGACACGTATTGGAACACAGTTCTACTCGACCCTGGGTCCTGATACAACATCTCGCCCTATACTCAGTAGGCTTGGTACACTATGAGACGAGCTGGATACCAACTCAGGGCGGCAGGGGCATGTCGGGATACAACTGGTTACCAGACTAACAGCCGCCCCAAAGGGACCCGTATAGCCTCATGTCCCCAAAGGTCCTGGGCTCCCTAGGGGAACTCACTATCAGGCTCCCTGCCTTCTCTGCTCTGCCTGGGTCGCTCTGAGAGGACCCCGTCTCAGAACTGGCGGCGACGGAGTCCTCCTCCTCGCTGAACAGAGAGGCCAGCTCTTGGCCGGCGCTCCGTATCTGACGCAGGCAGCGGAGCTCAGTGGCCCTGCTGCCAACGCTCGCACACTCTGGGCTGGAGTCCAGCTCTCGCTCCATTTCGCCCCCGCAACCAAGGCTGAAAGGATTCTTCTGCACTACAACTCGCTCCCTCTCTCCACTCTGCTCTCCTTCCGTGGCTGAAGCCTCCCAGGGCCACGCGTGGGCCCCCCTGATGAGAGAGCACAGCTGACTGGGTTTATTTGTGTTCTCGTGGAGCTAATCATGAAGAATTACATGGCATAATTGCAACACGTCACAGCACTGCATACAGGGTTGCCCGTTTCTCCTGGGTTTGCTAGCCCTGATTATTAACTAGGTTCCCCCCTCCCTTCCTCAAAGGCATCTACATTATCTTAATACAGTGGATCTGCACTGGTTTTCACAGACTTTCCGTTAAGTCAAGTTCAGATCAAAGATTTGCAATAAGACTGCTTGCAAAATAACCACAAGGAAATGTTGTGAAACAGGGCCATGACATCATTGCAACACGCGCAAAAATGCAATGACTAATTCTTTCCGTTTGCCAATAGCATAGTCTTGAAAACTTGAGGAGACGAGTCATTTTAAATAATACCATACTTTAGAAGCTTTAATTCACCTCAAGTGAAACCAATGATTAACCTGCACTTAGAAACAGGTGTAAGTTCAACATATTAATTCCATTTCAAATACTTTTGCTTACGCAAACAAGTCACGGTGGAGGTCCATCATCCTCCATGTTTAAATACTACAGTAGACAAGTGACTCTGGGATTTCTGACCTCCCCCCATCCCCTCCCCAGGTCCACCTGTCTCCTCCCCCCCCCCTTCTCACCTCTGCAGGGCGATGGCTCCCCCCTCCCCTCTGCAGGGCGATGGCTCCCCCCTCCCCTCCTCACCTCTGCAGGGCGATGGCTCCCCCCCCCCCTCCTCACCTCTGCAGGGCGATGGCTCTCTTCCCCCCGTCGTCCTTGGGCTGCTGTTTGGACACCTTGGCTTCCGGTACGCCCTCGGACGGCCTCTTCCTGCCGCGCCCCGCCCCGGCCACCGCCACCACCACCACCTCCTTCTCCACCGCCCCGGCGGGACTGGCCGCCACGCTCGCCGACTTGGGGGGGCGTCCGCGCCGCTTGGGCACCGTGGCCCCCGGCGTGGCCGTGGGCGCCGTGTTCTGACCCGCCTCCGCCTAGGGGGGGGGGGAGGGGGTGGGTCGGGAGAGAGGGTTGGGAGAGAGGGAGCGGTCAGTGTGTGAGTAGGAACGAGGCGGATCGTCAGGCGTCCTGGACTGGAGAGCGCGCGGCCGGAGGGGGGACGACGGCGGTACCTTCTTGCCGCCGTCGTCGTTCTTGATGACAGGGTTCTCGTTGTTCTCCCGGGCGCCGGCCTCCGTCGATTCTGTTACCGCGTTACTATGGGAACAAGACGAGCGCGCCGTCAGTCACAACAGGATGAGCAGACGTCCCCCAACTGTCCAGCCAAGAGGGACCTCCGCCGTGTGTGTGTGTGTGTGTGTGTGTGTGTGTGTGTGTGTGTGTGTGTGTGTGTGTGTGTGTGTGTGTGTGTGTGTGTGTGTGTGTGTGTGTGTGTGTGTGTGTGTGTGTGTGTGTGTGTGTGTCTCTCTCTACCTGTTCTTGATGAGGGTCTGCGGGCTGTTCTGGGAGTTGGTGCTGGCGTTGCTGGCGGGGTCCGAGCCCACGGTGGGGGTCTTGATGAAGACCCTCCTCCCGGGTACCGTGAGGGGCTTGTTTACGGCCCCCAGCACCGGGCTGGGCTTCGGCTGCATGGCACGGAGAAGAGCACAGCTGGTTAGCATGCTACCACGAGGCCAGGGCTAGGGAACCACCAGCACTCTGAAGGCCCTGGTTCACAACCAGGTCCCAAACCCGAGTAGGGTTCGACACGTTCAACATGCAGAGTCTGAGAGCGCTGGAGGATCGGATGCTCCTGATTGGTTGTGTGCTGCTAGTACACAACCAGCGAATCAGCGCGGTGCGTGGGAGCGCCATGCATCTCGCGCCATTGAGAACGCACACGCTAATGTGTAGTTCGCAGTGGTTTTCGATGTGTTTCAATGCAACTTTTCGGCTGAAGGGGTCAGACGAGAAGCAACAGAGTGGTATGATAACGGCAGACGGCCTTTGGTTTGAGTAGGCCCTTTCAGAAGACAGACATACAATTCAATTGAACCCTCTTGGAGAACCATAAGCAGAAGTGTCGTCTTACAGGGTAACATTCGATATTTCATAAAGCCTGCCGTTGGTAAGCTAGGTGGAACAATAGTGCAACAGGATCCCTCTAGGAAGCTGAAGTGCCGGAGAGTGAACACCATCTGAAGAACCAGGACGTACCTTCCCAGTGAGCAGCATCTGTCTCATCTCTGCTGACAAGTAGTCTTTGTCGTTTTTGAAGTCCTGGTGACCAGAAAGGAAAAGCATCTTTGATTAGCATCCATTTCAAAATGCGCCTTGGCTCAGAACTTGCCAATGTTTCCTGGAAACGTTGGGTTAACGTGGGAGTGTTGGCGTCACCTTGTCCTGGATGAGGTAGAACTTGGACGGTATGACGGGGTCTTTGGGGGACTCCAGATGGCACGCGGTGCTCTTGTTGGCGATGACAAACAGAGCTACGTCGCACACGATGTACAGCTTCTGTAACCCACAGAAACACAAACAACGCCGTCAGGCTGAGGTCCGCTCAAAACACTGACGGCTGAACCCCGGCAATCATAATTTATACATTGTCACAGATTCCCTCGAACTTAAACAAAGTCGGCTCGCGAGATAACGTCACAGTGATTAGTTCTCGTGTTTGAGTCCATACACACGCCGGAGTTGTCATGATAACTGCCTGTTAGTTTACCGCATGAGATGGGGATCCTACACTTAAATAGAATAAAATGTTGCTCTGCGGTAACAAGATGAATATGTGGTTCATGTTTATGGAGAATACTAATCAGACGGTCAGCGTGGGAGGCTCGTGTTTCAGGGGTGCAATCAGTCTGTCTGGATACAAGATACCAGCTGCGATCAGAGCCAGTAAGACCTGATTTAATTTGGAGCAAATAAATAATGCATGACTTAATTAGCCCAGGTAAGTGTGCATATTTGACAACTGCGTGCATGTGCTTGTGCATGTACCTGTGCACGTGTGTACCTGTTTGCGTGTGCGTGTATGCATGTGCGTGTACGTGCATGCGTGTGCCCTTGTATGTCTGTGCGCGTGGGTGTGTACCTCGGTGGCCTTCACGTCGTCGGGACACTGCGCGTCCTTGCTCTGCTTGATGTTCTCCACCATCTTCCTCAGGAAGGCGTGGCTGTTGTTCTCGTTCTTGGTCATCAGCACCTCCAGCATGAACCACAGGCACCTGCGGCAGAAGAGGACGGCGGTGAGTACACCGGAACACTCTCGCTCTGTGTGGCAGTGGACACGGAGGGTAACAATAGCACAGATAATAACAATGATCCGGACTAAAGCCTGGAGCTCTCTGGGGCTCTGGGGCAGCAGGGCGAGAGTAGAGGAAGCTTCATGAAACCCACTCTTTGATGTCCTTGAGCTGGTCGTACTCCTGGGGTTTGGTGAAGTCTGGGTCGTGCGCCAGTAGGTGGATCATGAACGGCACCACGTACTCCGGGAGGAGGGACACCAGTTTCTCTGGACGGGACAGAAAAGGGCCAGGGTCAGATGTAACCAAAACACTGCGTTGTTTTGGATTGAACATGAAAATAAAACAATGAATGAACTTTTACTCAAAGATACTTCAGAGGATACACTGAAGAATTTCCACCTTCAGTGCTAAGAAGGTGTGGTCAAACAGACCTAGAGCTCAGTACTCATCACGTGGTTTTCAGTACTATCATGTAAACATACTGAACAGACCTAGAGCTCAGTGCTCATCACGTTGTTTACAGTACTATCATGTAAACATACTGAACAGACCTAGAGCTCAGTACTCATCACGTGGTTTACAGTACTATCATGTAAACAGTGAACAGACCTAGAGCTCAGTACTCATCACGTGGTTTACAGTACTATCATGTAAACAGTGAACAGACCTAGAGCTCAGTACTCATCACGTGGTTTTCAGTACTATCATGTAAACATACTGAACAGACCTAGAGCTCAGTGCTCATCACGTGGTTTACAGTACTATCATGTAAACATACTGAATAGACCTAGAGCTCAGTACTCATCACGTGGTTTACAGTACTATCATGTAAACATACTGAACAGATCTAGAGCTCAGTACTCATCACGTGGTTTTCAGAACTCGTTCTGAACGCACCTTGGGCGAGGGGGTTCTGTTTGATGTACTCTCGGCGGACGGTGATGTTCTTGAGGAGGCACTGGCGTGCGTGGGCTCGCCGCTCCTTCACGGGGTCTTTGGCGCACAGCGCGAACACGGCCAGGTACTCCAGCGGCAGCATCAGCTTGGCCAGCGCCAGGTGCAGCTTCTGGGCGAAGATCTGCCGCACCTGGTAGCACTCGTCCTGCAGCACGGGGATAAGCGTACGAGCGCGTCAGCGTTTGGGGTTTTTCGGCGGCTTATTCGTTTTCCCCCCCACACACACACACGTCACAAAAAAACACACAAGAGGGTGGACTCACGTTGATGACGAGCCCGCACAGCTGGAACTGCTCCGGCGTGATGATGTCGTGGTAGCAGGGCTCCTGGGCCAGCTTCATGATGGCGCCCCCTGCAGCCAGCCTCAGGCGAGACATGTCCGATTTACTAGGAGGGGAGAGACACATTACCAAATGGAAGAATGCCAGGACTGGCCTGAGCTCGTCCACTCATAAAGAGAGGGGTTTTGTCGGTTGAACATGACGGTCCGTCGTCGATGTCAGACGTCTTTGTCCTGGAGCTCTAGTCACCTGATCTTCTTCTGCTCCGTGAGGTCGCCCTCGCTGACCAGCATGGCCGACAGCAGGCGCAGCGTGGAGTTGGCCGACTTGGACTGGTTGTTCTTCATTCCCAGTAACCAGCGTACCAGCAGCTTAATGGCCTGGACCTGGGGGGGGAGAGACGGGCGACGGCGACAGGTCAGATGTGACGGTTGCAGTACCCTGACGGGGTTTTAACAACAGGTTCTCTGATAGGTGCTCCTCTATACTGCGCTCCAGGTGCAGCGTCTCACCTTGGCCAGGACCTCGGGCGACACCTCGTCGTCCAGGCTCCACAGCTTCCCGTTCTTGTTCCCCGTTGACTGGAGGCAGAGGTTCACCGTTACCGCCTTCGCCACGTTCAAAAGCGTCACATTTTAAAAACACACACACACACTCACTTCTCCACGGTGTCACATGACCGGACACATTGTGAGCGTACCGGTGAGGACACGTTAACTGAATGTGAAGGAGTTTTTCAATGTGTTCGTCGGCCGGCTTGCGCTATAGCATAGGTGTGTGTGCTCTCGTGTCCGGATGGGGGGTGCGCGCCGCCTACCCTGTCGTTCATGAGCAGGTCTTTGACGATGAAGTTGGCCACGATGGACTTCATGGGGGAGGCGAACTGATCTGGGGCCAGCATGGAGATGTGGCCCAGGGAGACCAGCGGGGTGATGAGCTGCTCTGGGACATCTGCGTTCAGACTACGCGACAGAGGCTGGGGAGGGGGGAGGGAGAGAGAGGGAGCAGAGTCACTTCTACAGGAGGAGGCCGACGGACAACAAGACTTCTGTTAGCACGGCGTCGGAAATGACACCGGTAACCGTCTTGCAGACATAACCGTCATTCTTACAACAACGAAACAAAGCTGGGGCTTCAACAGAAAGGTGGATTTGTATTGTATTGGGTGACGTTTCATTTTGAGTTATTGATTGCACAACTTGTCAACCAAGACCACCTGGACAGACGTAAAGCGTTGTGCGCCGTCGTACCTCAAAGATCTGTGCCAGCTGCACCTCCTTGTTGTTGAAGATGGCGTGGATGCAGTGGACGGCCTGTTTGGCTTGGTGGGGCGTGCCCCGCTTGGCCTTCTGGTGTAGGACGGGGATCAAAGTCCTGGGGGGCACATAGGCATTAGGGACAGAGCCCGCCGAACCCCCAAACCCTCAGGACACACACACACACACACACACACACACACCTAGAGAAAAACACAAACACACACACAGAAACCCACATACATCCACACCGAAACACACCAACACCCAGAGAAAAACACACAAACAGGAACACATACACACACAGGAACACCCACATACAACCACAGAAACAAACAAAAAAAAAAAACACAGCCCACACCCGGTTCCCTTACGATCGTATCTGCTGCAGCTCCGTCTCGATCTTCTGGCCCGTGTTCCTGAAGATCTGGATGGCCGCCTCCGCCACCTTGTCGTCCTCCATCTTCAGGCACTGCAGCAGGGACTCGTACGTCTCCGCCGAGTGGAACGCCGTGGGGTGGGTGAACGACAGCACCTGCACAGGACAGCCGGGGGTTAACCCACGGGGGGCTGAAGAGGGAGCAGGCTAGGTCGCCCCCCCCCCCTCACCGCAGCCGCTATTGAACCGGTTTTTGATGGGACTGCTTGTGAAGGCGAAGTGATTCATTAGCCATCACCCCCCCCCCAACCAAACCTTGGGACATTACTATTGTTTTCCGGGCTTGAGACCATAACAACAAGCTCTTCCCAAGGTCTAAAATCCTTGGAAGGTGAAGGAAGAACTCCAAACATAATGTTGAATAACTCCCTTCAGGAAAACGGTGAGCATTGAAGTCATCAGAACACTATGTCCCTAAGCTCTCCGTGACAACGGGGAACCTTGAAGTCATCAAAACACTACGTCACTAAATTCCCTTTAGGGAACTGAGAGCTATGAACTAATCAACAACATAACGCCTCTAAACTCGGATCTGTGGAGTCGTTTCAAAAGCACAACGTTGCTCCTCTCCCTTCAGGAAGTCATCAAAACATGAGATCACCAAACAGTGCGCGTATCCAGTCCCCCGGGGGTTACCTTGAGCAGCTCCAGCCCGGATCGGATGGCGGTATCTGGCGTCACTCCCTCCTCGTCGTCGTCGGCCGTGCCCTCGATAGACTTATTAAGCAATTTTACCAGGGCGCTGAAATAAAACACACACTTAGAAACGACGCATCCATCTCCCAGCTCAATAACCTAAAATAACTTAAAACGGGTGATATAATGTTGCAAAAATGTGGCGATAAACGTGACAAAAACAAGCCAATAAAAAAAAAAAAAGGCTTTTGGCCCTTCCCCTGCCATGTTTTTCCATTGCATGTAAAGGGTTAACACCAGTACTGGTTGCAGGGCTGCAGTTACACCGCTCCACCAGGAGGTGTCTCAGTGCATAGGAAGGACCCTGTTCCAATGCATTATCTTGGCGTGTGTGTTACACAATATCATGGCGAACACAAGGGGAGTGCATAACGCTGGGTCTCGTGTGAAGTCAGACGGGCGTGTGTGTGCTCACAGTGGGGCATTGTGTGGCAGTCCCCTGAGAATCCAATCTGGAGGGACTGGGGATGTATTGTGTTCACATCCCTTCCGAACAAACGGAGCATTTGTAAAAACTAATTAATTTTGATGATTAATGAATGTAGAGAGCGGAGCCGATCTGAAACGAGGATCCTCTTCACGATGGAAAGCGTTTGCTAAACCAGGAGGTGTGCGTCTGATAAACCAGTGGCGTCCCACTGACCTGATGGCTTCAGAATCGATGTGGACAGGGGCAATGCGCTCCAACAGGAACTTGACCATCTCGAGGAAGGGGTTGGTGGGCTGCTTGGGGAACGTCAGCTTACGGGTGATCTCCCTCTGAAAACACACGGACACACGCACTATATTAACTACCAACCAACAACCACCTCAACCCCTAAAGGCATCATTTAAAAATAAATACCAGGGCATAATAGCGCCTACTAGGGGTGTGAACGGTTACAAAAAATGTGAACCGTTTTATTTAAATGAATTAATGATTTATTTATGTATTTTTTACGGTGGACCGCCGTCGCTGACTCGGTTTAACTTCGTTCAATAGGGGGTTTATTTATTTATCAACACGGTGGATGCGCGAGCAGTATGATCGCAAAAAGAAAATTTGTTTGACCGGTTGCCATGGTTATCTCTGTGTGGTTAATTAGGATGTCGTCAGCTTACAGTTACATTAAACTGTAATCAGAAAACGCGGTTATATGGTATAGACCCTAGAGTATCTGTGGTATAAAGGGTCAAATTTCGAACTGGGACGAATTTCGAATTATAAATATGTAAACTTTATGTTGAAAGTTTAAACAATAGCACGGTGATTATTATTTTTATTGATTTTTCCTCAACGGTTATGATTTACTAACCGATTACACGTGTACACGTGTACCCGTGCACACCCCTAGCGCCTACCTTTATAAACATTAAAGGCATATATGGCCTTTATAAGGATTAGTATCTGGTACCTGTAAATATTTGGTATCTGTAAAATATGGACCCACGCGCGCCTCTCCGTTTCTATCGAGGAGCACCCATTGAACCGAGCCTTGTTGGGACTTTGAGGGATTAGGAGTGTTTGCATGGCCGCTCACGCCAGGACTACAGTGACACGGCGACGGGACGGATATCCCTAAACCGAATCCATTTTTCAAAAACGATAGCATGTGTTGTGACGATCTCTCCCTCTCTGCCCGTCGCGTATCTGACCTCACGGGGCGTCCAATGGTTAGAGAGAGGCGGGATCCTCTGGTGATACGGTGCACCTTTCCTTCTGTGCAGTCTATTTAACTTCTCTCGCTCTGATACACTCCTCTATAGGCTCGTGCTACTCGTTTTAGTATACCCCCAGCCAGAGCTGCTAGACGCTCAACACACCGACACATTGCCCCCCTACTGACGCCCCGCGTTCATTCATTAACGTTAATGGTTGTGTTCTGGTTACTCCTAAGGAAGTTGACAAGGTTGACAATCTCTTTTGAAAAGCTGTTTCTATGTGAACTCCCTGTTGGGTCTGGCTCCTGAGCCAGTTGTGACAGCGTGCGTGTGTGTGTGTGTGCGTGTCTCACCACACAGATCTCGGCCTGCTTGCAGGAGCAAGTGGGGCTGATGAGAGTGTCCAGCTGGATGCGCAGCTTCTCGTCCTCCCCCAGCACCTGGTTGAACCTCTTCATGAAGTCCTGGGCCTTGCCGGCGTCCGGAAGGTTCTCTGGAACACACAGCGGGCCAGTGAGCCGGGGCGGGTAGAACCATGGCTTCATGACAGGAACACACAGACACGTGTGGCCACTGTGTGTGTTTACATGTACGTGTGTGTTTACGTGTATGTGTGTGTTTACGTGTGTGTGTGTGTGTTTACGTGTACGTGTGTGTTTACGTGTGTGTACGTGTGTGTGTGTGTGTGTGTGTCTACTGTGTGCACGCTTCTGTGTGCATATCGTGTAGACTTACTGGAAATGGTCATCAGCTTTCCAAACATGCCTGTATTATTGGCCTCGCACTAAATGGGAGAAAGATAAAAAAGTTTACACTTTGAACCCAGCATTTGGCACAGTTAAAATAAGCATTCATCTTTCGGTGGGAGGGGAATACATCCATTTAAAAATAGACAGATGGAGACACAACTATATGTACAGGCATGTGTACATGCGTGCGAGTGTGTATGCGTGCGCGTGTGTATGCGTGCGCGCTCACCGGTGGCAGCTTGTGGAGGTCCAGCAGTTCCCGGACCAGTCCCCGGAGCATGTTCTGACACTTCCACATCTCATTCAGAGCTCTGAGGAGAGACCGAGACGCCATCAGGTGGCAGGAAGGGACATGTAACCAGAGAACTGTAGCCAACCAGACAAACCCATTATCTTCTTCCATCGATTGATCAATGGGGGAACTATTTTTATTAAAAAAAAAATCGAAATGACCTAAATCTGCTACAGTGTATTGTATTCTACATGGTGACCTAAATATCACGTTGGTTTCATACTATTAAAAAGGGGCTGTAGGGAAGATTGAAGAGCTTTTCATTTGAGCGTAATGTTTTCGAAATCCCATAACGATCGCCCGCTGGCGAGTGAAATACTCTGAGCATGTTTTCTGGCTGACTGCCTGTCTTTCCCATCAATCTTTCCCATCCGTCTCCTTGGCTTACAAGGCCATCCAATGAGAGACATGTAGGAGGTTGCGGTTTTATTTGCCTTGTTTATTTTCACGATCGTGCTCTCTTCCTCTCTCCTCCACTCTCTTGCTTTACAACTCTCAGACCCACAGAACCTTCTACAGCAGCTATGGATCACCGTGTTCAAGGAGTTCATCCAGTTTCTGTGTGTGTCTGCGTTCTTGTGTGTGTGCGTGTGTGTGGGGGGGAGTACTGACTTGACGGCGTTTGTGTCCAGGCAGGCGTACAGGTAGTAAAGACACTTCATCTTCTCCTCCGTGTCCAGACTGTGGGGAACCATGTACTGGGCGAAGATCTTCTCCACTAGTAACCTGAAGATCAGTGAGCACAGATGGCATGGTGAGATACATTAAGGAAGATGCAGATAGCAGAAAAGCCAAGAGCTCTCAGACGGAGATACGGCAATTAACAATTCATCCTCCGCAGCTTTGAGAAAACCCTCCATAACCCTTCCATATTCGAGTCCTTGTACCGTATAATACATCAGAAAACATAGTATCACTGTGTAGCACTGGGTCACCTGTCATTTGAAATCACGCGCATCCAAAGAGCAACAGAGTCATCCACCCACAACTCGGTAAACCCAGACATTCTTTTCTCTCTAAAAATCAATTCGGATCCGTGGAGAAAAAGGCAAGGAAAGCACATTATGAACAATACATGAAGGGTGCAGTAAAAAAACAAAGCCAGAGCGTATTTCCTCCTTTGGTGCAAAACAAGAACCATCAACACTCGTTACAGTTCGGCGCTGGCCAGACCAGCTCGAAGAGAGCTGAGCTAGGCTGAAAGAAAGGAAGACAAGAGCCTTGAAAAAAGCTGTGCATTCGTCTGTCTGCCCGCATGTGCCAGTCAACCGCTGTAGCTCATCCACAACGCAGTAGCCGGCTGGTCTTCAGCGTACCCAAGTCATCCCCCACTACATCGCTCCTCGGCATCCTGCCATTCATCCAGGACATGGGCAAACCCATACACCCCAGCCCGTCCACTACTCTCTGCTCCGGCCCGGTACTCCCTGACTAAAAGGGGGGTAGCAGAAACACATCCTACACATCCTCCATCACCGACTGATGATTGGCCTTTGCCCATGAAAAGAAAACTCCCATCTTTTCTGTTTCTCCGTTTGTTAAATGCAGCCCATGAAGCTCTTTTCTTGTTTGATTCATTTCATGTACTTGAATGAGTCTTGCAAACCATGAGTGGTCCCTTCATGGTTCGATGCCCTTATGCATCCAGTTGCTTCGGAAAAAAACGTCCACTGAATAAATAATAAGTAGTGCAACATAGGGCTGCTCGATTATGGAAAAAAAATCATAATCACGAAGAGAACTTACAAATTACGCCTTAAAAAAGTACACAAAATGGTCCAAAAGAAAATGCTCAAATCTAAAGACTAAAAAAAACTTGATTATGTTAATTTTGTGATCGTTTGACGCTAAATTCTAAATCGAGTTTAGATTTCGATTAATCGCCCAGCCCTAATGCAACATCCCCACTAGTGCTGCATACTGAGACTCTCCGTCCCGGTCGGCCTGGTGTGCTCGGCAGCCCGCTCACTTGTCATCGATGCTGTTCTGGTAGTAGATGTGGAGCAGCTTGTCCTTGATCCAGGTGATCTTCTGGGCCGACTCCTTGCCGGCCTCGTGGTGCAGGCAGTACTTCTTGTAGAGCTGGGCCAGCCCCATCATGGCCTCCTTGCGGACGCGCCACTGTAGCCGGGCAAGCGGGAGAAGCAGGAGGACGGCAGGGAACCATGGGAGAGGGTGGGAGAGAGAAGAAGGCATATGGTATTTATAGACAAAGCCAAGACCCACAGTCTACAGTCATTGATTCATTGCGGCCCATTACAAAAGAGCCCAAAGCTCAAAGGGATAATATGATAACATATTAAGAGTTGATAAATAATCCTTATGCCTCCCACGTTGGGAACCAGGGCTAACGGAAAGCACTTAAGAGTGGACTGTCAATACGCTGCACTCAAGTAGCGGAAACACTTCCTCCGATCCTTGAATAGATCGGTGTGAGAACACGGGGGGGGGGGGGTGAGTGACTCATGTGGGTGAGTCGACGCCGGCGCCTCACCCTTTTGTCCAGGGTCCTCTCCCGGACGAAGCCCAGCAGCTGGTCGTTGACCAGGTTCAGGTCCTTCTTCCCGGCGTTGATGATGGTGACGATGACGTCGTGGCGGATGGCTTCCTCCGGGTCGTGTGAGCGCACCTTCAGGTATTCTGATTGGACAGGGCGAAGAGACACCGTTTAATCGACCCGGAGCTCACAGAACAACCAAGGGTTGAGAGAAGAATGCATCGTGGGATTTTTTTATTGCCAATACTACTCCGTTTTGAGAGTACTCAAGAGATGTTAAATCCCAAATAAATGAAAATATACCGTATCCTAGGCTAATCAAAACGTTGTTTTACCAAGTCTCACCTGAGAAACAATGTGGCAGCATTAAACACAACAATTTCACCCGACATGATTTCACAATTAAATTACCGAAATTAATCACTACTACTACTACTACTACTACTACTACTACTAAACATTGTTGTTCTCCTGTACTTCCAAAATGGAGGTGGTGATTGCAGTGCGACGTTGCAATGCACAAGCCCTATAGCAAGATCAGGATGGAAAAGAGTCATGCACACACAAACACACACCTGTGAGGTCTTTGGCCAGGTCTGGGTGGTTCATGAGGCAGTGGCTAGCAAACTTGACACACTCCAGACGAACAGGGACATGGATGTCATTGAACCTGCAGAGGAATACGTAGAAGCATGTCAAAATCATATCCATATCCGATCATAACCAGCCACTAACATAAACACACTGAATCTAAATAAGAATATATGTTAGGAAATAAAAAAAAAAAATCCTTTATGTAAGCAAAGTAAGTGATACATTAAACTGTGTGTGCGTGTGTGTGTGGTCTCACCGTCCTAGGAAGCATTGCCAGAGGGGTCTGTTCTGTGTGGCCAGCTCCGAGTCTTTGGCCCCAAACAATTTAGCGAGCAAGCGTACCACGGCTAGACGCTCCTCACCGTCATTGCTCTAAGAAGGAGGATAATACGGACGTAACATACGGTACACATCAGTGTTGGGAACGCTAATTTAAGAAAGTAATTAGTTATAGTTACTCACTACTTGTTCCAAAAAGTAATTGAGTTAGTAACTGAATTACTCTATAATAAAAGTAACTAGTTACAGCTTAAATAACGGCGTTACTTAACGCCGTTCTTTTAAACGGCGTTATTACCAACACTGGTACACAAACAGTACATAACAAGCCAGTGACACAATGGCCACACTCCAACAACTTTAAAGATAATGCAATGCAAGCTCTTCGTAAAATGAAATAACTATGATATAACTATAGCTACAACTCCTGCCACTAGAGGCTGCCAAGGGAAGCCTTAGATAGTGCAGCTTTAAATAGCTCTCTGAATGGGTCGAAGTAAAAATGAAACAGACCCTCAAAAAGCCAGTGTGCTCATGTCATATGAAGCAGTGTTACCTTGAGTTTGAACTCCAGCTGAGGCATTACGGAGGTCAGCAACAAGGGGTCGATGGCAAACAGTTCCTGGATCAGGTCAAACACGTGCTCCGATAGGTCACTGACGGACGACTTGCCCATCACGAGAACCTGGTTGAAGAACTGAGGGGAAAGGTACAAACTAATTAAAAGACCTTCGTCTTGACACACAGTGAGATCATTTGGTGGTTTGAATAAAGTGATTTGATGTTTTCCTGTGACTTTGGTTGACGTCTTTAAACGCGCGAGCAGACATTGAAGAAAATTGTTTATTAACAGAAATAGTGGCAGTGGTGCATCTGGTGTTGGTTTCTCTAATCCTGTTTCCTGGGACGTGGACTAGCCAATGGGCTGGGTAAACACAGAGGAGGGAGTGTCCCGGACACCACGGTAGGACTCCAGGCCATACTCACATTAGCGATGCAGGTCTCGATGGTCTGAACGGTCCTCTTCAGCAGCGTCTTGGCCAGGTCGTACGCCTGCTTGTTCAGGTTCTGCGTTGGAAAGGAAGGTACCGGTGAGTGCCTCTGATCCTGTGTGTGCATGTGGACGTTTGGCAAGGCGCCTTGACAGTGCGGGTGAAGGACTACAAGCAATCACAATTAAATGGGTAGCCATCCATTTATTAGGGCGTCAACGCCCTCTGCAATGCAGGGTTGCATCTCGAACCCTAAACACATTGCGTCGACATCCTCTCCCAGGTACTGCCACAACAGCGCTTTTGGAAGAGTCAAATCAATATCTCAATCCAGACCTATTAATTATCAATACAGCTGACGGCGATGTATCCCGTTTCCTCATCGTTTGTGTCCGCCTTTGGGTCGATATAGCAAAAGGTCTAGAAAAAACCTGATTCCAGGCTCAGCTTTCATACGGTACTTCATCTCGTAAAGTCCTTGTGCCGTGTTTGAGACAAACACCCTCCAGGGACACCTTGGGTGCCAAGGAACCGGGACGGAGGGTTCAGGGCTGCAACCCACGATCGTTTTCATCGTCCATTAATCTAACGCCTATTATTCAACGAATAATTGAGTCCGTCTTGAATAAAAACAGACGCCAAAGAGATACCAGAGCCCACAGAGATTAAATGTGCCTTTTCTGTCAAGCAGCCAAGAAAAACAAAACTATTAATTTCTTAAGGATCGTTGAAGCAAATATTTGTATTGAACGTCAACATTAAGCAGCCCGTTTTATCTGCGCTTGATGAATTCTGGAATGCCCACCTTGTGTGCAGGAATGAGGTTTATAAGGATGGTGTCCAGCAGCTCCTGTGTGACGCCGTCTCCCTCCGTGATGATAGAACTCATCAGGTCCATCATGTGCATCTGCACCTTCTGATTATGGCTGTTACTGTGAGGACAGGCATACGTTTTAGACCAGTCTACCGTAATAGGCTTAGGAAAGCAACAGTTACGACGCCCAAGGTACTAATGGGATTCTTGTGAAATCCTTACAATTCTAACCAACGCACGTGCATAAAAGAAATTGCATGCAAATTCTTCCCTAGTTCATGATGAAAACAGATTTAAATATTTCTCATTCAATTCTATATATACACTTAGTATGAAACCAAAGAGTTGAACAAAAGTTTTTATTTTAAGTACAAAGGGGACCCTGGTGCTTACTTGATGACTGAGAAGAGT
Organism: Gadus morhua; assembly: GCF_902167405.1. Classification (NCBI taxonomy): domain Eukaryota; kingdom Metazoa; phylum Chordata; class Actinopteri; order Gadiformes; family Gadidae; genus Gadus; species Gadus morhua. Next base: position 25,570,778 of record NC_044050.1, on the reverse strand, counting down.
GTTTTGAAAAGCTGGATGAAGATCTCATTGCAGTCCTCCAGCTCAAAACAGATGTTGTACGACTTCACCCAAGCCAGGTTCTGCAGAAGAACACAAAGATGGGGAAGATAACTCCAAACCTCACTCCTCCTCACAAACAAACCCTCCTTTCGTCACACTACCCCGGTACTGCGGCCTGCCTCTCATTACCTCCAGCAGGTAGAAGTATCTGTTGAACTGGGGGCTCTTGGTGTCTTCCAGGCCCTTGAGCTGTCTGGTGATGAACAGAAAGATATCCTACCGAGAAGGAGACATAGAATAGGAATTGAACAGAACATTTCATCAACTTCATTTCTGAGCTGTAGGTTGCTCACTTCAGAAGCACATTTGGTTTCAGTCTTCAGAAAAAGCGCTTTGTTCAACAGATGGGATTAGGAGGTCAGCCGGCACTTTGACAGAGACCTGCTGCACTTCATGGTCGACATTAGTCAGATAACCATTATATAACAAAAACCAAATGAATGACCTTTACAGCGATCGACAGCAGGCACTAAGTCCTTGCCAACCCAAACCCCACTGGGGTTCTGTGCTCTAACGCATGGCAGCTGGGAGAGGCTGTGTCACCTTGAGTTAGGGCTGGGCGATTAATCCAATTTTGATCGCGATTTTAGCGTCACACAATCACAAAATTAACATAATCATGTTTTGTTTTTTAAATGTTTTATAGAAAGGGCAGAACAGCTGGATACATATCTGTATATTATTTTAGATTGGAACAATTTCTTTTTGACCGTTTTGTGTATTTTTTTAAGGCGAAAATTCAAAGTTCTCAGTTACAATGTTTTTTTTTCGGGAGAGGCATGCTGATAAATACAACACGTTTTCAAACTCAAAAATAATCGTTTGAAAAATCGTGATTTCAATATTGACCAAAACAATCGTGATTATGATTTTTTTCCCATAATCGAGCAGCCCCTACCTTGAGTTTGTCGTGGGACGTGTACGGAGCCTCCGGCGCGTAGATCCTGAAGATGTCCGCCAGGCAGCAGGCCACCAGCAGACGCACGTCCTTGTTGGGATTCCTGAGGAAGAACTCTGAGGCCAGGTGCAGCGCCAGGTCCAGATACTGCTGCTTCTCCTCCTCGGAGTCCTGGTCCATGTCCATGTAGGTCTTCACCACCATCTGGGGAGAGCCAGCCACAAAGACAGAAAGAGAGCGAGAGAGACGGAGGGTGAGGTGTATGTGTGAACCAGCAAATAATGTAGAGAACATAAAGAGTATTTCAGGATGGAGATCAATGGCCAGTTTGGTTTGTTTTGAGAAATGGTTGTTAATGTTTTTTGTGAATTACAAAGCTCTGGCTAAGAACAGAGCTCAATAATGTACTTGCCAATGGGGGGGGGGGGGGGGGGGGGGGGGGGGGTATTGATGTTGCCACATTCATTGAAGTTAAGTTAATATCTCTGCAATAAACGTCACTGACCAACTGTTTTTCCTACACATTGTCACAATCTTGTTCATTTTGGAATGTTAAACCAATTATCGTAAATGTTGCACCTTTAAAGTCCTCACTACATAACGTTTAACAATGATGTATCTACAGTGACCCAATAGGCCATAAGAGGATTACTTTAGTTTCTCAGAGTGACAATACAGATTTATATTTACTCGTTTTAGACCAATCATCTCAAGAGAGCTTGAACAAGCAATGAAAGATGGGAAGGCACATGCACCAGCATTGGGTGCTTAAGAAGAACCATTGAACTGGATGGAAATACCTCACAATCCTAAACCTTGTTTCCACCAAAATGACCTGGAACTTCCATTCCCAAGTGCTACATTGCTCCGTTCTCTGCGCTTCCACCGTGGTCTAAAGACCCGGGAAGTTTAAGCAAATGAAAGCCCCTTTACATCAGGCACAAAACAAATGGAGCACATGAGAAATCAATAAATACTATGAGAAAAAAACAACTTTCATCAAAAATATTCTATATATTAAGAGGATTATGGAGTTCGATTTTAAATCCAACTGTAAAACACTGTAGTGAAGCACATTTTGCGGTTGAGGGCGATTATAATAAGTAGGTGTGCATCAGTGGAGGCTTCTCCATTGAGGAGAGGGAGGAAGATCCTCCCTAACATTGTTGAGGATAAAAAATGTAGATCGCCAAGACTACTGTAATGAATTAATGCCCTTAAATATGACTACTTTAATCCCTTTGTTTATCTAATGTTTGTTTCCCTGGGTAAAGGGACATTAGCACCCCCCGTCGCCTATTGACAATTACTTCAGTGAGGACAATTCTCCGTCGGCCTCCATTGACTCCCATTCATTTCCCCGAAAGTGTTGGCGGCCGGTGAATAACATGGGCTTCAATGGGAGAGAGGGGGAAAGTCCTCCTCTGAGTGGGTGTGACTAGCTAAGGGATCTGGATCCCGCCTACGTCTATTCACGAATAGGCTGGAGCCCTGGCTGCGCTATGAACCAATAAGCAGGACCCCTGGCTGTGGACCAGCCCGGAGGGAGGAGTTTCCCCTCAAGTCTAGACTACGAGGACCAACGAACCCGCTCAGTCATATGCCTTCTTTCCACCGAGCGGTGCGCTACTGTTCGTTGCGGTACAGTGCGGCTCTGTTTGCTTATATTGGCGTTTTCCGTTGCCTGCGGCCGGGCTGCCCGTGGCCGAGCTGCGGAGCCCGCAGGGAGGATTGACTTGATCTATAAATTAAGTCCCTCAATCTTAATTGGTTTAACACCATGACTTGACTAACATCCTGAAACATCCATTAACATCCACCTTTGCCTCCAACAATTTTAGGCTTACAGCCCATGTAAATAGTTGTGAAATATTGTTCTTGTTGTTACTCGGACCGTTCTGTTAGATATTGTGGAAAGGATGTTATCGAATGATTCAAAGCATGATGCATTTTAAATGGCATCACTTTCGGTCTTGTGTCTTCATTTTTCTTAAAACAATTGCAGATGAAAATAAACGTAGCCAAATTACAACCAATAGCTGCATTCATTGAGGGCAACAATAGGCCTAATGATAGGCCCAGAGTTTTTTTATTTAGTTTTACAAATCAAGAGTAGGCCTGATTTGACTAATTGGCTTTGCATCCTTTCCTTCTGGCCTTGTAGTCCAAGACATGCTGCCTACCAGCTTTCAAAGGATAATGCTGCCACTGGTTCATTGCTTCTATTCACATAATTATCCCTCCCTGCTATTTTGTAGTTCACCAAAACAGTCTGAAACAACTTGTGTCTCACATTCTTATGCCACCATACACCAACAGTTCAAGCAGGCCAATGGCAACCAAGCGTGCAGTCCTTCCTCCCTCACAATTTTAAAATCCACCAGCCGCCACTGGTGTGCATACCCGCAAACTAAAAGTAGGAAGTTGGCCGGTTAAACAAAAACTGTTGCCATACAACCGTCATTTTATCAAAAGCAATCTATATTCATGTACAGCAGTGCAAGTAAACGTTGGCTTGTGAACCGAAGTCTATCGAGACGAATTATCAATACATACAACAAATATCATATTAGTGTTGCACGGTATACCGATACTAGAGAGGTATCACTATACCCTCACGCAAAAAACAATACGCACATTTTTTAGTATCGATTAAAAAAAATATATATATACCTTTATTAAAAAAAAAAGAGAAAATATGAAAGCAAAAAAATACTTTGAACGAAAGGACTTGCACATACACAAGCAGCATCAACTCTCAGTCATACTCCTTGCACGCAGGGGCTAGTCAGTGGGCGGGCCCCTCAGCTCGCACACAGCAGCAGCAGGCAGTTCACTGAGCAGATGAGAGTGAGACGCAACGAGATGGGGACAGGTTCGGAAGCGCTTGCCGACAGTCCTCGGCTTGCGGAGAAAAAGACGGGAGAAATGAAATACGGAGTGTATATATAACGAATCAGAAGTGAATAGATCTATTCCTATCATGCAATCCGAGTGTACTGTGTGTGTGTACTGTGCGTGTGTGTGTGTACTGTGCGTGTGTGTGTGCGTGTGCGTGTGTCATTTACAAAAATGGTAAGCGTTCGTCCGTATGTCTCTCATGCACCGTTATGTTGGTCTGGACTTACATGATATATGTAAGGGATAAAGTTGTACAGAACGCCGACAGGGCGAACCGGACCCCGACGGGAAGGTGTCTTGCATCGCCCTGAAGGGTATTATTTTCGATAATGACCGGCGACGTTCTATACATTATCCCGCTTATTACACGGCTCCTTGCCAAAACGAAACAATATCTTCACACGCGTGTCTTTTTACAATTACCATTCGTAGTTTTGATCAGCAGAGAAATAGTCTGCCAAAGACGTTGACGTCGCTTAGCAACCGGACACGCTGGGGTTGATAAGTTACCGGACTACTCGTGGAGTAATAAGAAAGACGTGAATCAGGCAAAAAATCCACTTTTCTTGACAGCGGTGTAGTTCGGTGTGCATAAAAGTACCGACGGACAAATTTCGAACTACTGCAGCTGCCATCTCTCTAAGTTAAAAAGTAGCCGCACCCACCCACAACCAAATCTGAATAAGTGCATACATGTAGATTATTCCGACATGTTGTTAAACCTTCGACAAATATATTTATTGTAAGTCGCTGTGGATAAAAGACTCTGCTAATTGCCCTAAATATAAATGTAATGACGATAATAATAGGTGTATGGATGTAGATAACCACTATCGATGCAATAAGAGGACTGATTTAATGCATGTTGAAGTGAACAAAAAACTGTTGATTTGCGGCTGCAAATTGTAAATGGCCCAAATGAAATGCTTAATAATAAAATGAACAATCTGAGATGTTCAGCGCTGCAAGCCCATCCCCCAAAGTCCCTTTACTTTGGAAAGTACAACACCCTGCGCAGGGGCTTTTCTGTAACTTAATTTAGACCCTGGTGCCCTCAAAGGTTCCCAGAAATACGTCTCTATAGGAAGGGAAGAAAATTCTCATTCCACCTTTGGCTGCAATACCACTGAGAAAAAGTCTGAAAAAGGAAAGCCAGAAAGTGCATAATCTCGTATCAATCTCGTGGGCAGATCAGAGGGACGCATTGAGATGTATAGGAAGGAATGGCCTTTGAATTTCAAAAGAAGCGATGCCTATATAGGGCAGCTTTAGGACGCTAGATAAGCAATGGCTTGACAAAGTATTGCTGAGACTGCATTTGTGACACGGGTACGTTTTTAGGTTTTAAATTGCAAGTTATATACTCCAGGGCTCAATTGGATTCAGATCCTCCTGATCTGAATCCAGTAGACTATATATTCAAGCTGTCATTGGTTCTCGTGTCAACTCATATTGCTTTGAGTGAATCCACGGTTTAAGCCACTTACCTGCAACAATGCATTATGCACTTAATCTGTCAAATTAAGCCGAGTCAAAACAGCAGTGTTATCTATTTTTTTTGGTTTCTTTACGCCTGGGGTCATTAAAAGTACATGGGACGGGGGTTATGGATGTGCACATCAGTGAGCACTCATTATGTTACGGACACGCTTTCAGAGAGGATTGTGCTCTCCCATATGGGCGGGGTGCTTTCTTATTAATGACTGAAGGCAACTTTCCTTAAAGCTGTCACCACTAAGAAGACAACATCAGCTGCGTATGAAGTACCCTTTATTTTTTGAACCAATAGACATTTTTGCTATACATTTTTCTATTGTATGACAGTGGAATGAAGCCAAAATTATGTGGCTCATTGTAATTTGATGGCGACTGTAAAATGCGAAGAATTATGTTCAGAGATAAGAAACGCAGCTGCTGTACGGTACGAGGGAAAACAGAAAAAGCATTGTCGTTGTTTAGCTTTAGCAAGCCTTTACCATCTAGTTTTTGTTCAGGGGTTGAACAGTGACTGGTAGCAGTTGAACATTGTGTACATAATCTAAAACTCATTTTCTGTGTAAACACTAGCTGTTGACAGAACGAAAAGAGCCAGACGGGACTTGGATCGAAGGTATAGCAGCATTCAATGTTGTGTTATGCCACAATATTCAAATGACGTCCGACTAATGAAGAAGTACAATACTTTCTCATTAGTAAGGCATCTCTAGAAAAGCAGCACCCCTTATTTGGGCACCACATTATAGTCACACATTAGTTACTACAGTGTGTGTGTGGTGGTTAGTAGTCCTTGTTATATATAAAAAATTAAATATATACGACAGTGAGAGCGAGAGGAGCTGTTGCCAAGGACAGAAGCATTCCCTCAACAGCAAGCCAGCAGAGTGGGGGGAACGGGCACAGAGACCTGGCCTGCTCTCCACACACCCACAGGTGAAACCTCTCCAAACAGACGCCCCATTGACACCGGCCCGATTAACATCTTTCAGTGTATCCAACTGACGGGGACAGTGCAGGGAGAGTGTTGGATAATCTAAAGATGCATCCAAACATCAAGCATGACCCCTGGTCATTTGCCAGATTATCTCAACACTGAGAGGTTAATAGTAGATCCATGCTTAAAGGTGTTCTTTTTTGCTGCCGTTTTAAACATGGCAATATAATAGTCTTGTATAATCTTCCACAAAGTAATGTATGCCATTCTATCACTGTTTCTGAAATAAGAACGTCACAGGAGCAAAATCCTTTCCCTGTGAACATTTTACTCTACTCCCGACGCTGGGGTCGATCTTTTGGTTACGTCAAAGTGCCTTTAAGTCTGACCCTTGACGTCACGACTACGGGACACTGTCTGGGCAGCGGTTGACGTTGATGGGGCTGCCTGAGAGCGCTGGGACAGTTAAAGTAAACCACTGCAGAGTGGCAAGTACAAAAAACAGAGGTAAAAAATGTAAGAAAAAGTATCACATAGTTGCCGTGGTTCGTTGCCATGGGGACAACACTCCCTCCCTCATTCCTAGAACACTCAACCCAAAAAACAAAAGGAGAAAAAAAGCTCAGTTGGAATCTGGGGGGGGGGGGGGGGGGTTCACTTGCACTTTAAAGACCACAATGGCCCCAACACAGCACAAAAAGGAAATATACACAACACCTCATTGTTGATACATTATCAAACACGATCATATGAATGTTCAGTAACAATTACAGGTCATACACAATACGGTATGAAGAACCCCATCAAAACTTTTCCATAGCACTTCCATTGCAATCTCCATTGCAAAAGCACAGCAGAGCCGTGTAGATGTGTGGGGGGAGGTCTAGTGCAGTTCTGCCGTGCCACGAGCAGAACATAGGGCCTTACTTGTGTACACTGCTGCTCATTGATGTTCGGTTATTTTTGTTCTGCCTCGTCACACTCAAACCATTCTCTCCCGCGTTCTGCTCTCCGCTGTGGCAGCCAGAACATCATCACTGCGGTCTGCATCTTTCCTGACACGGGTCGTTTGTTGTTTCCGATAGCTCGGCCACATTTGAACAGTGGCTTTCGACAGTTCTTGACGCCGTTCGCGTCTGCATCTTACTCGTTATCACTTGTTGCACTTTCTACCCTCTAGCTACACTTACCTTCAGCAGTATATAGAGATTCATAATTGCATAAATACAACTTTAAATGCCACCCTGTCACTTTGGTACTTGATATTACAAGCTGAGGAAGAGGAACCATTGCCCTACTCCAACCTTAAATGTCTGTAATTACAGACCAGAATAATCAAAAAGCTGAGATTACATCAGGGATTTAGAGCTAGAGGGGTCACTTCTACTTGAAATGCTTTCAAGTCAAGCAGAGTTCATACAGCGATGGTGAGTCACTCACGTTATTAGAGAAAGAGAAACCAGGTTAATGGTGGTGCTCAAAGGGTGCTGGCAATTGCATTACAAGACATAACTGCCGGTAACTTGTTTAAAACAGGTCTCCATTTACTTGCTGCAGTTAAGATAGTGGGTAGACCAGTTTTCACTGCAATACTTCTTAATGCAACATACCTCATTATTGGTTCACGTTCATGTTACCACGTTCAACTTTTTGAGCATAATCAAAAAATATGTGTTTTAGGCCCGATCCCATTTCCACCCCTTACCCCTTCCTCCTACCCCTCCCCCTTGTTTTAAAGGGAAGGGGTACCCCTTCCCCCTTCAAAACAAGGGGGAGGGGGAAGGGGAAGGGATAAGGGGTAGAAATGGGATTGGGCCTACTCTCTCATTTGGAATAGATGTGGATGCGAAGGATCATGAATGTGGACACTGGACATCGCCATCTATATTCTCAGCATTCAATGCCGAAGAACAATACAAAATATAAAATCTTCCCTTTAAAGAATATTTGTCTCACAATGCATATAGGTGGTTGCAAAATAACCAAATCCAGGAGGATACAATTGCTAGCAATTGCTTATATAATGAAGTGGATCACAACAACAAATGGTGGTAAAGATTAAACATACATGTTCCACCCTTCAGCAAATTATACTGGCCTGAAACTAGAAAAACAACAAACTAAACTACAACAATGGTGGTAAAGAATAATCCTGCATGTTATATCGTTCAGCAACTGATAATAACTTGAATCTAGAAGTACAACATACTACACAAACAACAACAAACTCAACAAGCACAAGCTGCGTCCTGATTGGTCACCCTGTGTGTCCATGTGGGAAAACACTTGAACATTCAAGGCATGTGAATAACAAATACCATTTGGAAGATTAGGCTTGTTCATCCAAGTCCATCATTCAGAAGTATATCTTCGGCAAATGGACCAACCTTCATAATTACTTATTATAAAAAAAGAGCAGTCTGCAAACTCAGCATGGGATTCAGAATGAAAAACACGCTGCAATCATACAAGGTTCAGACTGTGGTAAATTGTTTCATGTTGTAAACAACAGAGTCCTGAAACTATCTATTTTTGAGTCTTAAAAACGAGTGACAACATTCCCCATGATACAAGAATGCAGGCCTTTGAGTGATTGCATGGGGTCAGCCGGTGCCACGGTTTCTCTGTGAACTTCCAGGCTGACCCTACAGGGGACACATTACCTCTTGTGTTTATATTGGATAAAGATATTGACCAAAACTCCTTCCATCTTTGGTAGAACCATTGCCACATGATTCGTGCCCACATTGATGTAAAGCAACAGGAGATAAAAATAAAAATAGACATGTTTGGAAAACAACTGACAGCAGAATTGATCACAAGGATGGATTCTACCAAGCAAAGCAGTTGTCGTGTCGCATACTGTGTTTCAATGTACTTTTGTGAAGTTTGTGGCAGAGAAAAGAAAGTTCCATACACAAGCAATACTTTGGAGCTGGAGTAAACCAGTTGTTGGCAACAGTTTTGTCTTGTTCAAGCTCTTTCCCATAACAGGACAAAATGACTTGCCATTTTTTTTTTTTTTTTTTTTTACAGGTCTGGGCTAGATTTAACTATCTGCTTGTGCCATAGACATCTTAAATCTACACCTCATAAAACACTGTTCGATGTAGGTTGATATGCATTGCATCTGATTAACACGTTTAATCATTCACCATTTATATAAATAACATGAACTTCTATAGAATATAAATGTCTTCATGGAACAAAAGGTGTGAAATCCATACAGAGCCGACCGCAATAGAAGGTGTAGGTGAGATCATGCATGCAAATAAATTGGCAACAGGGTATTGACATCTCATGGAAGACGTCCATCTGGAAACTTTGGTGAAACAGTGATAGGTTGGTGCTTGACTTGTAGCAGACACACAGAGAGTTGTTAACTTACCTTTAACCGTTTGACCATTTCATCGTTACTGATTTTATCCGTAATCTCTTTTACTCCCGGTGGGTAGACAATTTTCCCGTCCCCCGCCGGTTTCTGCTGTGGTGGAAACTCCATGCTTGTTTGTGTATATTCCAGACGGTCTTCTACTGGCCTCTATGGGTCAGAAAACAAAAGTTCACGACAACAAACCTATCCCACTTCACAAAATCCTTATTTGCAAACAAGTAGTAATATCCAATGTGCATTTTCTCGTAATAACGCCAAATGCAAAGTTCCACTTAATACAATCTCGAGCGATAGAAAGTGTTGGAACGAAGCTAAAATAAAACTAGTATTGTACGTATGTCCCCATGCTAACGTAGATAGCTCGATATAAACTCAACGCTCACGTTAACAAGCACCATTAAGGTACACAAACCAGAACGCCAGTTTAGTTCAGCACAAGCACTCGAACAGTGTCCTCGGATAAAACCCCACACTACCAAACATTTAGCCAATAAGACGGCCAGTGAGCTAGCTGCATTGAAATTGTAAGCAATTTTGCGGGAGTGTTACACAGTAGAGTAGCAGAGGATGCTAGCTACCTAGCGGCTAGTCGCCACAGCTAACTGGTTAGCATACATGGTGGCCTAGGCCGCGAGCTCTCCACAGATCCCCATCACACCGAGCCCTGCCGCTACAACGCTAGGACGGAGTACAACTTAAGTATACGAACTGGGATTGAGAAAACTCCTCTCTTGGTTCAATCGTGCAGTTTCTGGCCAAAACCGTCACTTTGTTCAGCAGGAGCATTTAGCTAATTTACTTGTTTCTGTCTTTTTTCAACTTCAACACATCGCTTCCTGCCGCCGCTAGTTTACAGGCACATACTGCTACCGTCCTCCCGGAGCCCTCATCTGACCAACAACTTGTCCCTACGGTTCGTTTTGAACACCCTCATAGTTAAAAAATGAACATAGTTGGCGTACACAGCGACAACATAAATCTTCGGGTATTCTCGGAGTAATCGTTTAAAATATTTACCTCTTGAGTGGCCCGTTTTAATTCATTTGTCTGACACAGATAAGGTTTCTAGTTTCGGCACAAAGCTCTCTCCCTTCAGTCAATGCAGTTCGAATGATCTGTGTGCAAAGACTGGGGGTGTAGCGCCCCCGTCGGTCTGCCAAGGGCATTGCACCCAACAGATGTGGCGGGAGCCCGACGAAACTGAGATGCAAGCACCTGATGGCATGTAGAAAAATAAGATGATGTTGTAATGTATGACTATAACGCGGAATATAGGAGCATTGGATTGCTGGTTATTATGTTGGTAGGTTCTTGGGGGGGTATTTTTTTTTGTCATGAATTGTGGAAGGATTTGTCATTATGGGGGGTGATTAGCGTGTATGAAACTGTCACAGCGTTTCTCATGCGAGACGAGACGAAATCCTCTCGGTTTTTGCGGTACTACAACTCCCTTGAGTCATATCTATGAATATATGAATCTAGACAGCAACAAATCCCATTGATGCATTCCCATGTCATATATTTGTGGATGTGAGTAATTAGATAAAATAAAGCAAACGTTAGACTTTTGTAACACGTTGACAGTATCTGCATTCAATCTATTAAATAACAATTTGATTGTCTGAATGTCCAACCTGCCCCATTGCCTACGCCACTTTAATGCCCACTCAAACGTGTTCACGAACTTGTTCATAAACTTGTAGTTGTTATGCTTTTCCCATTAACCTCTTGTGATGCAGACATTCTTGGCGCTTATTCTCAACCCGACGATGCACAATCTCATCCACAATCCCACTGACCTCTACTCAACCATAACCATCTCTACCTGAAGTCAACTATTGATAAACTTTACCATCTCCATATCTGTAATGCATCATGGGAAATACGCGTCAGAAAAGTCCACCCAGGCCGTCCCACTCCCACTCCCCTGTCCGGTTCAACGGCATGTTTCTACTCTTGCGGCGCCTACTGCTTTTGTAGCGAGCACTTTGAGTTGATGTTTAGCTGAATGAAACCAAACATCATCGGTGACCTGGGGTAACGAAGCTAGACCGGTCATGCCTCGGAAAAAGAAAAACGCGCAGAGCCCTGCAAGAGTTCCCGGGCTGTCAAACGACGACACTCCGAGCAGCAGCCAATCCACTCGCGGATTGAGGGGATATGAGAATGCCATGGCGAGCAATCTGTCCATGATGTCCAGATCTCAAAAGGAGGAAATCGTTAAAAACATGAAGGAGATGTTTTCACATTTGGACCCGGAAATAATTTACATCGTGCTTTCGGAGTGTGGTTTTAAAGGTGGGCAACACAGTTCCGTGCCTGTGAACTTCAAAAAGGGAGCTAAACAACTAGCTTGTTTGTTAGCATGTGGTGTGGTTTAGAGACGGGCTGTGTTTACATGAGTGATGCACCACAAATGTGGTTTAATTATCGTTGTCTCATGCTAATCATCATAATCTGGCGTCAGAATATGGGGAATCATTACCAAAGAAATGTGTCATTGCATCAAGATTAGTGTTTTTGCACCTGTTAGTCGTTAACCTGTATTGACACTCATGTCTATGCGTAATCAAACATGTGATCTGCTCTGCTCTACAATCGTGTTCCAGTTCAACACGTGATGGTTCAAAAGACCCATTGAATTTAAATGAATGAATGACTGATGAATGATAGATAAATTTGACATTAACTAACGTATGCCTCATCCGCCTTTGCCACTATAAAAATTCTGTTCATTAATTTAATGGAAGGCCTGTTTTTAATCATGTAATACTTGTGCATTCTTTCCTTATTAACTCTAATTTCTCTCCTTCCTTCCTGTTCTCTAGTGGACAATGCAATGGATTCTCTGTTGGAGCTCTCCGTAGCTGCAGAAGTTGTGGCCCCCTATCCTGGCCCCGCCTCTGGTTTCGAGCTCACTGCTGCAGCCCTCCTCAGTCCTAGACGCTCTGACCAAAGCCCAGATTTGGATCTACCTAATCAATCCAAATCACTGTCCTCTCCTTTCCCAGCATCCCTTTTGACAGAGGAAGCGGAAGGAAACCTGTTGAGCTCTCAGTTTTTCTCAGCTGCTTCCGCTCCCCTGTCCTCTTTCCCTCCACCCCCAATACCACAGCGTGCTCTCCCTGAACTGCTCCAGTCCAGCCTGGAGCCGGGAACCACAAGCACGGGCACACCCGGAAGCCCTTCCCTGAATAACAAGCTCAGTTTCTGGGAGCGGAAGGATGTCAAGAAGGAAGAATCGTTGCTAAATTACGGTCATCTGATATCGCCACCGGAATCGGCTGCGGCCAGAGCCAAACCAAACGCTTCTTTGGATCTGGTGGCATCAGGGCGGCCCTCGGCGTTCCAGGTCTATAAGAAGAGTGACGCTGCTTCCGAGAGCTCACAGAGCATGCCCTACGGAGACGTGGGAGGAGGGGTGAGATCGAAGGTGCTCCCACAAACATGGCAACCAACGCATTGGAACCCCGAGTTACCGTCATTCTGTCCCCGCGTCCATGGAAACCAGGGCCCCACCTTCGTCACCCCCGTGGCCTCTGCATCTCCCTGGGACAGCCGTCTCAGACCCGCTTCCCATTGGTCAAACCAATGGTCCAGCCCTCTAGGGTCCCCTAAACCGCTGGATGCCATTCCTAAGTCGCGGGCCCCGCCTCCTGCTCCGCGGGGCGCCGGCGCCCACAGCCGGCTTCATATCGAGGGGAGGGTACTAGTGCTTCTGCGCGGGGCCCCGGGATCCGGCAAGTCCACGTTGGCCCGGTCAGTATGACGCCGTAGTGACACCGAAGGCTGCCGTTGGACTCGTTCTGCTGTCACCAAGTTGTGAATTGTTTGTTGTTGTTGTTTCTTTCAGGGACATGTTGGACCAGAACCCAGGTGGAGTGGTGCTGAGCACAGACGACTATTTCAGTCGCCATGGAGATTATCGTTTTGATCCGTCGGCTCTGGGCGAGGCCCATGAGTGGAACCATAAGAGATGTAAGCGCAACCGTCTTCAAATTGTCACTAAAATTGAATGAGTTTGAAATGTCCACATCCGTTGACGTGGCTCGGTCGTTGGCGTTGACTCCCAACAGCGCTTCGGTTGAGGTATTGGTCTTCTGTCTCAACGGTGTCTCACTCTGTTCATCCCACAGCTCAGGAAGCTTTCTCCAGGGGGGCTAGTCCCATCATTATCGACAACACCAACATGCAGGGCTGGGAGATGAGGCCATACGTAGCACAGGTGTGTCCACTACCCACATACACACATAACGACTGTGTCGTTCCCTCAATTTGTTTGTCATTCCTATCCATCCTTTAATTTCACTAGGGTATTTCATTTTTGCCACTTGCATTGTTTTTACTAATTTGAACAGTTGTTATATTGTGTTTGCTGATATTGCACCTTTTAGGACTCCTAGCCATACTAAGAAGAGGCATTACCCTTATGTGCCCCATGTACATGTTTCTTCATTGTTCTACCCGGTCGTTAAGAGTTATTTATTTTGGCCTTTTGTTTTGAGGAAATATAGTTAAAGGGTTAGGGGTGGGATTAGTTAATAGAAAAGGTGGGGAATTTGAATATATCATGGAAGTTGCCAGTCTAAAAAATAGGCTTTTAAGGTCTGGGTCATTGTGTCCTACCTAGGCATTGAGACATAACTTCAAGGTACTGTTCAAGGAACCGGACACCTGGTGGAAATACAAGCCAAGGGAACTTGCAAGGTAAGAAAAGTGAAGAAATGGCAATAAGGCATCTATTCCAGGTTGTTGTGAATAATATAATAATTGGAGGACTTTACGTGTTTAACGCCTCTCTCTGTATTTCCCGTTTTCAATGCATGTCCAGATGTAACAAGCATAATGTGCCAGTGGAAAAGATTCGTCGTATTCTGGATGGCTATGAACGCTTCGTTTCCGTCCAGTCCATCATGGGTTCCCAGTTCCCCCACCAGTGAGTGTCATAAACTCAGAGCTTATTGAACTGGGATACATTTTCACAGAATGTACTGTACTCGGCCTCATCTAACTATAGTAATAATCCGTCTGATAATTATCACCAATAGCTTTTTTTTTATTATTATTTTGCATACCAACAGCAGGAATCTTGGCTGTATTTGCTTTAAAGCTGCTATGTATTATGGGACTAGCTTATGTTAAGTCCCAAACTTATGTACATACGATAAGCATCCATAGGCTACTGAGAAATTTCTGATCCAAACCGAAATACATAAATTATAATCAAATTCACAATTATTGATATTTTACCAAAACTTTGCCAAGCTATATATTATCATAATATATGATTGATATATAATATATGATAATATATGATATATCATTTTTATGTTGTTATCAAAATGACCTCAAATGATATTGTGTATTTGTTTATGATTTGCTCAACGATAACTTGTTTAGTAGAGTACACTCTTCCCCCTCCTCGCTCTAACTGATATTTGATATGTTTTTTCTTGTGACCAAGGTCACCAGACACTCTTTGCCCGGACTTGGTAGGAGAGCCTGGATTTGCTCAGGGAACTGAACAGTCCAACCCTTACATATTTTCTGCACTTCCTGATGTTTCCTCTATCGGCCCTACCGGGGATACGTTCATGGCGGCACATGGTAGCCAGCAGTCCGTCCAAAAGACTGACGCTGACGTCGACGACATGGATTTACTAGATATGGAACTAGACGCCCACCTGCAACGTAGCCTTGATCAAGGAGTTCCTGACTGCATTGTGGAATCGGTAGTGAATGTAGATCAGCCCGATGACGAATTGCCCATGGCGTTCTCTGAGTCTATAGGGCAAAGTGTTAGGAATGTGCAGGGAAAGAGAGCGGCTGGCCTCAATTGGTCTCATTCAGCTGAGCTGGGGGGTGATCCTGACCCCCCTGGAGAGGTGGGAGAGATGGCCGAAGGCGGAGCTGTGGGGGACGTCAAGCAAAGGCCAGAACTTTTAGATTTTGTTGGGGACTGGCCTTACGAGGACTGCATGGAGCAGCGGCAGGCGAGGAGAAGAGAGGAACAGCGGGACAGGGAAGAAGAGGTTGGCAGGGCTGGCAGAATAAAAGCCAAAAGCGGCCCTGATGTGACCGAGTTTCAGAAGCTCCTTGACCTGATTCAGACGAGCGATGACCTGACACAAAGGGTCCCTCCCCTGGCCCGCTCGCTCTCCTCCAGCTCTGGAGACCGGTCGGAGAGAGAAGGGGAGACAAGAGGTGGTGCGCAAGGGTCCCAAGGTGATGCAATTTATGAGAACTCGGAGCACAACATGAACCGGAGTGACGGTGTCAGGTCTGAATTACCTGATTGTGTGTTGGACTGGAAGGCAGACCTTTCCTTGATAGTAAGTGAACCATCTGAAGCTACTTTGGTTGAGTTAGGAGGGGGGGAAGTTGTGTCCGTAGTAAATAGTAGTAGACAAGAGATCGATCTCAACCCAGAGGTTTGTAAAGACATAGTGTCCGGGTCAGAGTCTACGGACCCCAGTGCCTGTGTTTCTTATGATAATGCTGATTTACTGAAAGCCTCAGAGATTGTGGCGGCAAACGTTTGCCAAGACGGAGTGGTTACCTCTGATATCGGGGTTGAGGTTGGAGCGGGGACTACTACTGAGAAGGTCACTCATCGGACAGATAGTGTTGGCTCACTGGGGGAAAACAGTGGTGAAGCTTTCGGAAGCCCTATGGGTGAAGTGGGTCAGAGTCCGGCCTCCGAGGGCAGCATCGAAGCCAAAGGCAGCACATTCAGCGGGGGCAGCCAGGAACGCAAAAAGGGTCGTAGGTCAGGCAAGCTTTGTAAACTAGCCCTCACCTTTACTCAAAACTGCCCTTCCCCTGCCCCTCAACCCCCCATTGATCCTAGTCCAAATACTAATGCTCCCGGACAAACCTCTAGTCATGGGAGCACTCCATCAGCAATCGTTTTCGCCGCTAGTCCAGATTGTAACTCAGGCCTAGATTCTAAAGGCAGTCATGAGCCATGCCCTGACCCGATCCCTGACCCTCAGACCATTGTCCAGCCACAGTCTGACCCCCATAGCCTGGGGGAAGACGATGGCTGTGCCTCCCAAACAGACCCTCAAGACTTTGCTTTCCTCTGGCGCATTGATCAGCACCCCAGGCCCGATGACACAACGGCGGTCGGCGCGGGGGTTCCCCCCAGGGACATCACCGTCTTGACTGGCGACCCCTTCCGCTTTGTCCCCTCTGTGTGCTCCGCGGTTTCCGCAGCGACTGCAGTTCACCCACTCGGCCACTGCGAGGTGCCGTACCGCATGGGGCACGAGAAAGGCACACAGGTGGAGGAGATGGAGGTGGGGGTGGCCAGAAGCCGGCTGGAGAACCTGCGCATCCTCAGCCGTCACTTTAAACTGGTGAGCTTCGACATTCTCGAAGACCTCTATGATAAGTGTCATCAGGACCTGGAGTGGACGACCAACCTGCTATTGGACTCTGGGGAGAGGTTCTTCAGGGATGACGATGGCGAGGGCCAGGGCTACGTCTGGGGGGAGGACGAGCAGAACCTGGCCACTTTATGTGACAGTTTGGAGAGGGATCTACACATCGGGTTGCCGTCTAGTGCAGATGAAGAGGGGGACCCCGGTGACCGCCCAGCGTCAGGGGCACCGGTTGGTGGGGCGGACCCCCACGAGGTAGCCAGTGTAGAGGGGGGGGGTGCACTGCTAAGAATAGTGAACGAGTTTGGGGAGAAGTCTCATTCGAACACTGAAACATCAGGGGCACGTTCGAAGGATATCAGTGCATCGAGGACGAAAAACGAGCTGTCCGGAAGTCGGGGAGGACTTTGGTCTCAGGATACGACAACGAACGGGGATCAGGTCGGCAGACGATCCAAACAGAACACGACCCCTCAGCCACTGCTTACGCTGCTGAGTAAGGGGGAAGAAACGGGAGGAGGCTGGGACGCGGTCGGACAGGAAGTGACATCAAAGCCCATCAGCGAGGGGCCCAAGCTCAATAGCTCAGATGAGGAGACGTCATTTGAGAACCTAGGAGCCAAGTATGGCGGAGAGGAGTTGTCTGACATGGACGAGATGACCCGGCTGCTCCTCGTTGAGCTGGAGGAGTCGGACAAAAGGGAGGAGGAACAGAGGGTTGACGAGAGGAACTCCAGGAAGCTCCAGGAGGAGAACCGAAGCCGGCACATGAACATCCGTAGTCTGGAGCTAACGCTCCCCACGGAGCTGGCCATGCAACTGACCGAACTCTTTGGACCCGTGGGAATAGACGCAGGTAGCTATTAGCCAATGCTAGTCACCCATGGTTCAAACAATGGCTGTGCGATTTATATAATTTTGATTTTTGATTACAAATTTCATCAAAAAACGAATACAATAAAGTACTTTTTTTTTGGAAGAACATACATATTTGTACATTATTTTCGATCTGAACATTTTCAATTTGAACATTTAGTGTGTTTTTTTTAAGGGGACATTTCAAAGTTCTCAGTTGCACATCGTTTCTTTTGGACAGAAATGCTAAAAAACATGCAATATTGACCAAAAAAATAATCGTGACCTTCACGATTCAAAAAGATCACAGAATAATCGTGATCTTTATCCATAATCGAGCAGCTCTACTCCTAACACATTACGCACTATTACCTTCCCCAAAATATAACGAGTGCAAGGCAATTGAACATGCTGCAAGCAATCGTCTTGGTATTTATGTGTTTTTGCTGTTCACAAGGTCTTCTCCTAACCTTGAATTAACATGTCTGGTCCATAACTCTCAGGTGCATGTTCTAGAGATGACTTCTCTGTGCACATGGATCTCAACCTTGCTAAAATGCTCCACGAGAAGTGGAAGGACACAATCCAGGTGAGTCTGAACAACGGCAATCCACGGATACATCAGTGAACTCTTGACGTGTCAACAAGAGTTGACATGTCAGGCATATCTGTTGCCGGTGCGTTGCACAAGTCTACTCCGTCGTTATGTCTGGCTGACGTTCAAGTTTGGTTTGCAGAAAAGCCAGAGACAAGCCGCGCTGTCTTACCACCTGTTCCAGGAAAGTGAGTAGATACTTGAAATACCCGTTTTAAGTTTGCGTACAAGGACGTAAAGACCCTCAAGCGTCTGTTTCACACCTAACGCCGGCATTCATGCTTTTTGTTGCAACTTTTACGGGACGTTATGATTGACACGAAACGTCTCGATGTTTATGTAGGCTCATCCCATTGGGGCGAGAGCCAGCCAGCCAAACCTGGAACCCGGCCAGCAGACTTTCTGATTGGGGCAGATGGGTATGCGTCACTTAACAGCCAATCAGAGGCCCAGGCAGACTTCCCAATCATGGACCATTGGAATGCGCCCCGCACCCAGGTTTCCCTCAGGGATATTATGTCAGAGGAGCACGCTAAACAGCAGAAAATGGAGAAGGTATTGCATATACACACCCTTTGACATTGCATTTTGGCATTCACCCATAATCGCTCAAAACGCCTGGCGACATTGTTGCAAGGCATTGTACATGACAGGTGGATTTTCCCTCGTTCAATTTTAGGTTTGTGTTATTTTTTGTTTTGTTCATTTTATTAAAGTTATGCTTTAACACCTGCCTTCTTACCTTTGACTACCATTCATGTTAAAGCTGAAACGACCTGATTTGTCAATGCCCTTTTCCTATCCTATCCTATCCTGACTACTAAGTCTACTAAGTGCAATCTGGCCCCCTAATCATCCTCCTGTATAATTGGCTGACTCATTAATTCCCTCACTCTCCACCTCAAGCTGGTGTGTGGTGAGCGTTCTGGCGCTGATTGGCTGCCGAGCATCACCCAAGTGGGTGCTACACACTGGTGGTGGTTAGTGAGGTTCCCCCTTCCCTGTAAATGCGACTTTGAGTGACTATAAAAGCAATATATAAATCCAGTCCATTATTATTATTATTACTACCGTTCATCTCCCTTCACTTCCACCCGACCTCGGTTCCCCCAGACGAGGCACAGTCGTGCCGACCTGGACCTGCGTGACAGCGCCACGCTGCTGAAGGAGAAGCAGCTGTACGGCCTCTTCCCCGGCATCGACCGCCACTTCCTCCACGACATCTTCAGAGACCACAAGTGAGAACCCCACCCCCCCAAAAGAAACAACTTTCAGATCACTCTAGACCATTTTTATTTTATGTATTAATTAATTAATAATTTACACCTGGATTCATGGTTATGTGTACTTGTAGTTCTATGATATAGTACTGGATTTTTCCAACATGTGTCTGTGTCTGTCTGTCTGTTTGTCTGTCTGACCCCGTCCAGCTATTGTCTGAAGGAGACAGAGCAGTTCATTCGTTCTCTGCTAGATGAGGGTCCAGTTAAGACGGTTGTGGCCCCTGAGTTTCCTCGCACAGAGCCGTACCGAGCACCAAGCAAGGAGCGGGAAAAGGTGCACATACACATACTCACACTCTTAATATCGGCGCCATTCACACAATTCATCAACACCCCCCCCCCCCCCGGTCGTCCTTGGTCTCTATGGGAGGATCAGTGGATCCCTCATACATCATCATGGTCACTGAACCCCACAGTGTATCTTCTACCCCCGGTCCCCGCAGAGGCCCAAGCTCCAAGACCCTGGGCCCAGTCAGTTCCAGGACACGGAGGACCCAGAGTACGAGGACTTCAGGGCCGAGGCCAGCCTGCAGAAACGCCGGCAGATGGAGAACTTTGCTAAGGCGGCGGAGGCCTTCAAGCAGGGGAAGAAGGAGGTGGCGTCCCACTACGCCCAGCAGGTAACGCAGCTGTGTGTGTGTGTGTGTGTGTGTGTGTCAGGGATGGAAATTAACACACGCCATTTGCGGGTGGATTTGTATGGTGGCGGGTGAATTGTGTCACTTCACCCGCCACTGTGTCGGGTAGACTTTCCAATCAGGTCCGATCAAATTTGCATATCTAATACATTCGTTATACGGCGCTGCACAGTTCCACAACCATTACCGTCAACATCCGGCCCCCTTCTTCTTCTACGCCTCTTTTGCTGAATTGCGACTGTCAGAATCCGGGATAATGTATCGGTAACAGGGCTCTCAAGTCTCACGCATTTGGCGTGAGACACACAAAATTCAACCCATGCACACGCCACACTTCGCATTTCTCAAGCAGAGAAATTACCAATTTGGGCCACTATTTAACAGTGTTACAGGTAGGGATCAAATCGGTTTCCCATACGTAGGGTAACCAGACGTCCTCTTTTGCCCGGACATGCCCTCTTTTTGAGACACTTTTAAAAAATGTGTTGCGGAATTTCAAAATCGTCCGGGATTTTATTAAAGCCTCATACATGTTTACATTGAATTTGCGTTGCGTTTCTCTGGGTCGTTCACAAACTAGTTAGGCTACGCCCTCCCCTACTCAGTTCTGTTCGCTTTGCATTGGTGGAAGTGAGTAGGGGGAGTGGTTAGGTAGAGCCTTCGGATTGGACGGCTTGACTTACACAGTTACCGTCGTGTTTTGTATTTATTATTTTACCATTATTGTTTTATAGGGACAAACATTAACACATTTCTCCTAGAGGGGATTGTTAAAGTCCTATCTATTGAACAGAAAGAAACTCTTGGTCATACTTTACACACTTTACCACAGCATTGGCCTACTGAATGCCACAGATATATTTTCAGCATTGGACTGAATGCCACATAAATATAGTTTGCACGTTTGCAACGTTTAAAAGTTCAGAGTATAAAGTTCAAGTATATGCCTCTACTTGTATTGCTTAAGCCAATAGCCTTTTGAGGCAGTGTTTTTTTCTGAATATTAGTGTTAAGGGCCAATTATGCTTACTATCATACGTTAGTTACCATGTCTGTGGACACATTTGTATGCAGTCACATTATAAAAAAACAAATGAACCTTCCGACTTATGATGGTGTAGCCATGCATGTTGTTTTATTGTTAATATGTCAATTTTTTTTTTAATGAAAATACTTTGTATAGATGAATTATCCCCAAACTTGTCATCGTAACACCAACTGATGTGTATGAAAAACACTTTTCTTATCTATTGTTACCATTATATTGTTTAAAATGTACGCATATATTAAAAAAATATATAGCGTATAAAAAGTGGCTGGTAAAAAAGATGAATGGCTGGTAGATTTTTAAATCTACCTGCCACAGTGGCTGGTGGGCAAAAAAGTGAAAAAATGTGTGTGTGTGTGTGTGTGTGTGTGTGTGTGTGTGTGTGTGTGTGTGTGTGTGTGTGTGTGTGTGTGTGTGTGTGTGTGTGTGTGTGTGTGTGTGTGTGTGTGTGTGTGTGGGGGCAGCCTCCATGTCTTTGCCTATCTGTGCATTTGGCCTGTTTCCACACTATGCGTGCAGCCGTCCTGTAAGCCAGGTGTAATGGAGGACAAAGGTGTACAGGAAACATCCGAAATACCACGAATCCGTCAATAGAACATAACTGACTCATTTCGTAATGAGTAGTAATAACGCCTCAAAAGCTGTGGGCTTGACGTAAGTGCCAGTGCTACTACTTCAGGTTTCGCACGTGTGCGTGCGTGCGTGCGCGCACCTTTCTGGCCTTCAAACCAAATGAAGGGCTAGCCGGAGCTCCCCCCCCGTTTGGTTCTGGAGGTTCTATTGTTCCGGTTGATTCCATCTGAGCGGCCCCTCTCTCTCTCTCCCGGCCTCCCCCAGGGTCACCTCCACGGGCAGAGGATGAAGGAGGCCAACCGGCGAGCGGCGGTGCAGATCTTCGAGCAGGTGAACTCCTCACTGCTGCCCCGCAACATCCTGGACCTGCACGGCCTGCACGTGGACGAGGCGCTGCAGCAGCTCGGCCAGGTCCTGCTGGACAAGGCCACAGGTGTGTGTGTGTGTGTGTGTGTGTGTGTGTGTGTGTGTGTGTGTGTGTGTGTGTGTGTGTGTGTGTGTGTGTGTGTGTGTGTGTGTGTGTGTGTGTGTGTGTGTGTGTGTGTGTGTGTGTGGTTGTAAGTATTAGGGTGTGTGTGATAAGGACACTTGGGATTGTGGCTATGAATTATAAAGTTAGTTGCAAGAGTTTGATCACAAATGTACTAAGAAGTCAATGACAAGGTGTGTGTGTGGTTATTATTCGGGTGTTTGTGTGAGAAGGACACTTGGGATTGTGGTTATGAAATATAAGGTTACTCATAAGAAGTATGTGTGGGGTTGTAAGTTGTATTCGGGGGGTCACAATTTAATTTCTTTATAATTGCTTCCGATAAGAGAAGAGAGAGAGAGAGAAGATTCATAAATGTACGAAGTCAATAGGACGTGTGTGTGTGTGTGTGTGTGTGTGTGTGTGTGTGTGTGTGTGTGTGTGTGTGTGTGTGTGTGTGTGTGTGTGTGTGTGTGTGTGTGTGTGTGTGTGTGTGTGTGTGTGTGTGTGTGTGTGTCTGGTAAGCACGACTAAAGAAACCTACTACTTAACCTCAAATAAAAACAGCCATATTATGTCTCCCCACATTCATGTCTGACTCTGATCTGTCTTGCTCTCTCGGTCTTTCTGTCTTCCTGTCTCTGCCTCTGTCTGTCTGTAGAGTACCAGCAGGGTTTGTGTCAACCCCAGCTCTCCGTCATCACAGGAAGAGGGAACCACAGCCAGGGGGGAGTGGCCCGCATCCGCCCCGCAGTCATTGACTACCTCACCAACAAGCACTACCGGTACGCACCAGCACACCCACACCCACACGCATAGTGAAGCCCCCGTACCCCCAGATCATAACCGTTCCCCCCCGCCATCTGCCTCTCAGGTTCAGCGAGCCAAAGACGGGGCTGGTTCTGGTGTCTCTGAACTGATCCGAGCAGTGCCACCTTGTGAGGTGGACCCCATGTATAAACCAGCAGTAGGCGAGGATTGGACCACTGTCGTCTGACTTGTTACTACTTAATTAATTTGTATTATATTCCTACCTTCCGCCCCTAACTTACCTGTCCCCCCCCAACGCCCTAATTGCTGCCTTAATCAAAAGCCTTACCTGGGACGTTTTAGGAAGTCTTGATGTATATATCTTAAGAACCAAGGGTTTTTACATTTTTATTATTTTTTTATTCCTTCTTTTTTTACTGAGAATAATTTTTGAGATGATTTACTATAACGTCATGTGATTTATAAAAGTCCAGATGATTAAATATCGCAGGGTGAATATTAATCTCTAAAGTTGTATCAAGAATTTGAGTAATGGAAAAATGTTTGTGCCGAAGGAGCTGCTGCTAAATACTGACTCAGGTTAAAAAAAATATTATTTGTGCTTTTAATTCCTTTGTGGTTATTATTATGGCCATATTTACTGGTGTACCTTAGTGAACTTTATTGATAATTAAACTGATGAAAATGTCATAATTTCATATGTAATTTCATGGAATTGATGATTTTATTTTTGTACTTTGTAATATTGTTCTTCATGGTCCTACATTTACAATCAATATTTTATTAAAGAGATGTGTTTTTAATATTGGGTGTGTGTTTGTTAAGATTTTGCATTTTGATTAAAGTTAGTAATTACATAAGAGCATTTTCAAAGAAGGCTGTGGGTGGTATGAAACTCAGCAGCCTGGTTCGACAGAGCGGATGCTGGGAGTGCAGTGCATGGTGGAGAGGTAGGTCTTCACTGTCATGCCTCACTCTTGAACTAGTTGGACGGTAACGCGTGTTCTGATAACGCCGTTTAGATCGGTTTTTGCCGTTCTCTGTTCAACTTCGTTTCGGGTTTGATTATATAAATCGACTTTAAATTGTAGCACTGCAGTTGGATATTTTAACTTTTCTTATGAAGCACCGATGTGTGAATGGAAATGGTTTCTTTCCGAGCTTGCGAGTTCGAAGACGATGAGCTCGACAACGGAAACAAGGTAAAAGAAATAAATAATAAATATGCATTTTCTTTAATTATTACATGTATGATTTCGGGTTGGATTTGCAACATTCAGCGTGATGGAGGGGAGTAGGCCTACTGAACGAACAATTTTCAGGCTTTCTTTTTATTTTTGCTTAGAAATACACGATATATCTTATATTCTAAGTATATTTGCGCTTAAAATATATTCTATAAATGGTTTATCAGCTGGTGCCAGGTGATCTGGAACGGATTTTCATTGGGCTACAGTTGGAAACTGCACACGATTTCTCTGACGATTAAGGCACACACTCATACTATTTATACTTTTTTTCAACTACTTTGTCTTCAACTACTAACCAACTCTCACAAACACACACATGGGAATTGTCTGTGTTCTATAACTGTTGCATCAAAATCTATTAACTAACCCGACTGCCACAATATTTGAACTTGATGATATACATTGTAGTGTTTATCTCCTCACAGTGATTACTCGTCTCAATTTCCTATGCAATAGTGTTTCTATTTTTAAAAGAGAATGCTAAAAGTTCTCTAGACACACATTGAAGTAAAACAAATCGGTTTAAAACTAAACCGCTGCACCATCATTTCATGAACGCTACTCCAAGGGAAGATTATTTTGAATTTACTGACATTGTCGTCTCTATTTCCTCAGTAACTTCCCCCGGAGCTGAGTGAACAGAAGGACTTTTATCTTCCGTCTCTACGGTCTACATGAGACTCCAGGAACTGGAAGATGTGCTGAACAACGTGTGGATGTATGAACCACAACCCAAAGGGCGTCTCAACTCCGGACATCTGCTTATTCAATCTCACAATATATCCACCCATTGACGATAAGTAGTAGCTTAACCGCGTATGCTACTTAACAGCTAAAATGGACTTCCCCTGGTATGGTTATTATTACCCTGGTGGAGGTCACCCAATCGGGGCAGGGGGAAAATACAACCCCACCTCATCGTGTTGAGAAGTTAAAAAAACGTCCCCACTTGGCGGGCAAAGCCGCCTCCCGGGAATCAGCCGTACATCCTTCGAGGGCGAGCGGGACGGCGCGGGTCAGCGGGGCCATGAGCGGGTCGGCGGGCCTCGCGGTGAAATGCGTGCTGGTGGGCGACACGGCGGTGGGCAAGACGGCCCTGCTGTTGCGCTTCACCTCGGAGGAGTTCCCCGAGGCCTACAAGCCCACGGTGTACGAGAACATGGGCGTGGACGTGTACATGGACGGCGTGCCCATCAGCCTGGGGCTCTGGGACACGGCGGGCGACGACACCTACCAGAACATCCGGCCCATGTCCTACCAGCAGGCCGACGTGGTGCTGCTCTGCTTCTCCGTGGCCAACCCCAGCTCCCTGGCCGACGTGCGGCACAAGTGGATGGCCGAGGTGCGGCGCCACCTGCCCTCCGTGCCGGTGGTGGTGGTGGGCCTCCAGACGGACCAGCGCGAGGCCAGCCAGCTGCGGGGGGGAGCCCCGTGCATCGGCGTGGCCGAGGGCCGCCGCGTGGCCCAGGAGCTGCAGGCCAAGGGCTACCTGGAGTGCTCGGCGTTGGCCGACCGCGGCGTGCAGAAGGTGTTTGAGTGCGCCGTCCGCATCGCCGTCAAGCAGACCAGGAGGCAGGCCCGGCGACAGAGGTTCCACGTCGACCCGTGCAAGGTGTTGTGATGCCGGTGCGGACTGGGTCCGCGCATGGGACGGCACCACGGTTGTCAAGGGCGAGAGTGACAACGGGGACTATGACAACGGGAACTATGACAACGTTGTTTTGTAGCCGGTTGATCTTCACAAGGTTTTTTTCCAAAGTCGTGACCTCCCAGCGATGGAGGGGAGAAAAGAGACATTAGACATGTTGACTTTGTGGAACTGAAATGTGAAGATGCAATGAAAACGCCAACGTCCTATGACTTGGAGAGATCGAGGCCCGTAACCTGCACTGGAACCGGCATCGGTTTACACTAACCTGGCGAGGTCTAAACAAATACCCTCTTGAACCAATGGGATATGGTAGACATGTCATGGCATCGTGACCGTGGCGGTCGACCTCCCATGCCCTGCCATCTGACGACCGGATAGGTGGGAGTTTAGATATGTTCGACTCTAGATGGTTTGCATACGGTCAGAATGGAGGATTCTAGGTTTATGCTCATTGGTTGGAGAGGTTCACCTTGAGGGTCTGTAGACTAATGACCGACTTGTCCTAAAATAAAGTATAAACAACAAACATTTCTTATTACATTGGAGTTATGTTGCGGTATTAGCACGGAATAGATGTGGATCCTTTTTATGAAGTGAAACCTTCCGGTATTTGTTAAAGGTATGAGGTCATGGCTTACGAAGAGATCTTTGGGTTGGCTTAGGTTAAAGTCTGGGGGGCATTTTTGGGGAATCCCAGTTGTACTCGGTTGTGGAAATTGAGTTGAAATCCAGAACCGATTTTTCTTTTCGATTCACAGCTCAGTCTGTGAGCAAGGCATGTCAGTGGTTAGCCTGCTGTGAAGCCCCTCCTATTAGTTATAATATATTAGTTATAATATATATTAGTTATCACACATCTAAACTTACTATTGGCCAAGTGTTAGCCCCGTATGGTAAGACCGTTTGATACTAATACATCAGACTAGCACGGCCATTTCTGTGATTCTCTCCTGGGGACATCTTTTTCAAATAGCCTTTTATCTAAAATATAGAGCTTCCAAATGTGTTTTGAAATGCACCCATTTTGAACACTTTTTTTAATTAATCCCAACTATTGACTAAAGGGTCAAAGATATTCTCATTTAGTATCCCTGTGAGCATTATCTCTTTCCCCCTTTTATAATTTTTTTTTGTAAAAGGCACTCACATCAAAAAACATATACTATCATATTAGTATTTGATTTTATATTAAACTACTTCTACTGAAAGGCTGTTAATATACTTGAAGAGAAAATTATCTTTAACTTATTAAAGAACAAGATAATTCTCCAGGTACATAGATCATTTTCAAGTATTGTAATCGAGTATTCTTCAGTGCGGAAATAAAATGCTGTAAATGTATTAAAATATTTCTTCCAGTCCCCTAATTGTTGTTATCATTTTGTATCATAGTTTTTATGTGTGTGTGTGTGTGTGTGGGGGGGGGGGGGGGTGGCGTGTGTGTGTGTGGCACATGTGTGTGGCGCGCTTGTGTGTGTGTGTGTGTGTGCGCGCACATGTGTGTGTGTGTGTGTGTGTGTGTGTGTGCGTGTCGACTTATTGTACAACACAAAGATACATACAATATACATAAATTACATACACACACATGGGGCTTTTCCTCTCTTTCCCTGCGTCTTCTTCATAGGAAACCTTTATTTCTCTGTGCCAAGCTGGAACCTACACCCAGTCAGCTGCTAAGGGCTGCATTCAGATTCTCCCCAAGTAAGAGCTGCTGGATCTGCTCTTGAAGGAGCTTCGGAAGACTGGAACTGGGGTTGTAAACTTTGGGACTTTTTTTTCATATGCATTACATCTAAATGATGTGAGGCTAGGTCTCTAGTTCACCTGAGACAGAGTGAGTATAAATCCTTTTATTTAAATCTAACCATTGTTTCTTATTGCAACCGGTTTCTTCATTCGTCAGTTTGTCTTCACTGTATTTTGTTAACCCACTACCTCTCTCTCTCCATCTCTCTCTCCCTCTCTCTCTCTCTCTCTCTCTCTCTCTCCATCTCTCTTTCTCTCTCTCTCTCTCTCTCTCTCTCTCTCTCTCTCTCTCTCTCTCTCTCTCTCTCTCTCTCTCTCTCTCTCTCTCTCTCTCACACGCTCTCTCTGCATGCGGTGCAAGTGGCGCCATCAGGATGGCACACATCTTACAGCCCTTCTCCAGGATAAGCTACAAACCGCAATCCAGCGCTCTGTCTCTCTACCACTCTCTTTCATCGTACAGGCTGTCTCTCCACCGCCCTCGCTCCCTCTTTCATCATGTCAGGCGCTGTCTCTCCCTAACTATTTCTTGATTGCTCTGTCTTTTTCTTTAATTCCCTCAAGAAAAAATATTATATTTCTGCCTCATATACGCACACACGCACGCACACACACACACACACACACACACACACACAAACACACACACGTATGCAACACAAACACACACACATGCATGTATGCACACAATCACAAAGGCACACACTGACACAAGAAGGCAAACAAAGTCTACCTGTTTGCTCACTCTGTCACTCAAATCCCTATTTTATTATAAAGAGTCTCTTTCACACTCTTATTTACTGTTTATCAAACAAAGTCTAAATAGAAGACACAAATATCTCTTGATTTCTCCAACTAAAATTGTACCGTCATTTTCTTGCAATAACTTTGACATCTCTCTCTCTCTCTCTCTCTCTCTCTCTCTCTCTCTCTCTCTCTCTCTCTCTCTCTCTCTCTCTCTCTCTCTCTCTCTCTCTCTCTCTCTCTCTCTCTCTCTCTCTCTCTCTCTCTCTCTCTCTCTCTCTCTCTCTCTCTCTCTCTCTCTCTCTCTCTCTCTCTCTCTCTCTCTCTCTCTCTCTCTCTCTCTCTCTCTCTCTCTCTCTCTCTCTCTCTCTCTCTCTCTCTCTCTCTCTCTCTCTCTCTCTCTCTCTCTCTCTCTCTCTCTCTCTCTCTCTCAACTCTCTCTCTTACTCACACACACCAAGACACACCAAGACACACACAGGAAACACCTGCGAGAGTCCTGCACCGCAGAACTTCATGTCGCCAAAGCCCCTTAGATCGCAATAGACACAATGTACATATGAGCATACAGATAAACCGAACGGTTAGTTAAATGAGGGCATGTATGTTGTAAACAAGGCTGCATTAACCATCTATGACAGTCACCCTTTATTTACAGTTTCACAACACCATCGCTCGACACGCTTTCTTTTGAATTGCCACGGCAACGGATAACATTCTCCCAGAATTGTGCATTCGTAAACCACTTCTTCAGTGGCGTTGTGTCTATTGTTTTTGTAAATAAATGTATAATTTATTAAAGGGTGGAGGATATTCCATCCCCTGAGTGAAGTCTGAAGGGCGTGTCCACCGACAGCATCGTATTAATGTATCCTCATTAGCATCATCGTGAGCCACGAGTAGTTAGCATTGTTGTCATTAGGCCATGAGAGTCTAGAAAAGTATAGTTTCCCACATGCTACTGTCAATTATTAATACATTAATAAAAAATACAATAGAAGTAACATTCTCATATTTCACCGTGGAATTCTTCAGGATGATGAAATGACCCAAATGGTTACTGGTTGTCACCAGTGGTCACCAAGATGGTATTGTGTTAAATGTTAAGGTAGTCATGACACCGTTTTAAATTAATTGCATTGTAAATTACAGCATTAGTTAAAGGCTTTGTCCGTATGGAAGATATTAGAAAATAGAATAGAAGTTATCATGAAGAAGAAACCTCAAACTCATTTGTGGTTTACCATTCTGCTGTGTCACCTGTCCCCTCTACAGCCCCCACCTGCACTGTTATCCCCTGTCCTCTACAGCCCCCACCTGCACTGTTATCCCCTGTCCCCTCTACAGCCCCCTAATGCAGCGTTATCACCTTTCCCCTCTACAGCCCCCTGATGCCGTTTTAGGTCATTGAAGTGACTCTTACAGTTACGCCAGGGTCTCGTTTCCCAGTAGGAGGTCTGGTCCGAGGTGTGTGTCTGTGTTCATTACCCTGTGGAACATGTGAGGAGAACATGGGTGTTGACCTGGTCCCGGGTCGGAACATGTCCGTCTTTTAGTGTGTGTGTGTGTGTGTGTGTGTGTGTGTGTGTGTGTGTGTGTGTGTGTGTGTGTGTGTGTGTGTGTGTGTGTGTGTGTGTGTGTGCGTGTGTGTGAGCATTTATGTGTGTGTCTATGTGTAAGTGTGTGTGTGTTTGCCAATCCTATAGTTGTGGTCATATACACGGGTGAACATGCTCAAGGCGTTGAATTTCACCTGTTCCTCGTGCGGAATATGATACTGTGGTGTACCCAAGTTGTGCCTGTGTGTGTGTATGTGTGTGTGTGTGTGTGTGTGTGTGTACGTGTGTGAGTGTGTGTGTGTGTGTGTGTGTGTCTGTGTGTATGTGTGCGTGTGTCTGTGTGTGTGTGTGTGTGTGTGTGTGTGTGTGTGTGTGTGTGTGTGTGTGTGTGTGTGTCCGAGTGAGCGATATCCCCAGGTCCTGTTCCACAGCAGCAATCACACACAGGTACAGGCACAAAGAAGGAGTGCGTCTCCGAATAACACCCAGTGAAGTGATCCTTCATACAGGATGTTCTCAGAGCAGTGGGCCCGCCGGGGAGAAGACCCCCGACACATGCATTGAGGCGCCACTGTAGGGACTGCCTTTGATATCCGGGACCCGCGCTGCTGCAGATGCACCTTTATGTTGAATTATTCATTATCGGTTCTCTCGTGATCGGTCAGCCATGAGGAAGACCCATGTACTGGTTTGGATCAACCTGGTGGTGCAAGGTCAGTAAACGTGCGGTTTTATGGTTGATTTGGATACAATCAACTAACTATTTTTCTAGTTAACCAACTATCTATATATATATATATATATATATATATATATATATATATATATCACTCAATCTCTCTTGCTATCCATCCATCTATATTCACCTGTATCCGTCTATGCGTCTGTCTGTCTGTCTGTCTGTCTGTCTGTCTGTCTGTCTGTCTGTCTGTCTGTAAGTCTGTCTGTCTGTCTGTCTGTCTGTCTGTCTGTCTGTCTGTCTGTCTGTCTGTCTGTCTGTCTCTCTGTCTGCCTCTCTGTCTGTCTGTCTGTCTGTCTGTCTGTCTGTCTGTCTGTCTGTCTGTCTGTCTGTCTGTCTCTCTGTCTGCCTCTCTGTCTGCCTCTCTGTCTGTCTGTCTGTCTGTCTGTCTGCCTCTCTCTGTCTGTCTGTCTGTCTGTCTGTCTGTCTGTCTGTCTGTCTGTCTGTCTGTCTGTCTGCCTCTCTGTCTGTCTGTCTGTCTGTCTGTCTGTCTGTCTGTCTGTCTGTCTGTCTCTCTGTCTGCCTCTCTGTCTGTCTGTCTCTCTGTCTGTCTGCCTCTCTGTCTGTCTGTCTGTCTGTCTGTCTGTCTGTCTGTCTGTCTGTCTGTCTGTCTGTCTGTCTGCCTGCCTGTCTGTCTGCCTGTCTCTCTGTCCGTCAGTGTGTCAGGGGGCCCAGGGCCGCTACGCCCAGAAGCTGCTCACCGACCTGATGGAGGACTACTCCAACGCCCTGAGGCCGGTGGAGGACACGGACAAGACCCTGAACGTCACCCTGCAGATCACCCTGTCCCAGATCAAGGACATGGTGAGCACGCACACGCTCACACACACACGCACACACCCACGCACGCACACATACACACACACGCAAGCATGCACGCATGTCCGCACGCACGCATACATACACACACACGCACGCGCGCACGCAGGCACATTAGCACATGCACGCACACGCACAAACATACTCTCACACACAATCGCATGCAGGCGCGCACACAAAGCAAACCCACAGGTGCGCACACACACACACACACACACATACACACACAATCGTACACAGGCACTCACACACACACACACTGTCTGCCATCTGGAGAGAGATAGTGAAAGCAGCCAGTGTCACCAGCTTACACTCGTGGCCCGGAGCTTTCAACGGCTTTCACTGATAACGGAGTCAAACATTTGCATTGATGAGCGGTGGATCAACGTTTTTGTTTCTGTAAAATACAACCACGAAAGAATATTTTACTGCCGAGCTGTCACAGGTGCACAAGGATGTGGTACGTAACAAACGAGACTAATGTACAGATAAGCCAACTCCATACCACAAGACTGTGGACTAGATCAGGATCGCAGGGTTCAGGTTGAATGACATTGCGCAAGAAGACCTTAGTCTAAAGGTTAAGGTACAATGAACAGACACCGGGGTTAGATCTAGGCCTTTGACTTGTGATAACCTCAGCTGCTGACAGCTGTGTGCTTCAGATGTCGTTTGGGAAAACTCCAATTCAAGCCTTCTATCTACAACACATTGAGATCATTGACTGATGGTTGGAATCGCCATCTGTCTGTGTGATAATACTGTAATATGTTGCTGTCCATGCGTGCGTGTATCTGTATGCCTCCATGCATACCAATCCATGGATGTGTGGGTCTGTGTGCCCTCAAATGTGCGGGTGTTTTTGTGTGTGCGTGTGCGCGTGTGTGCGCGTGAGTGCGTTTGTATGTGTGCGTGTGTGTGTGTGTGTGTTTGTGTGTGCGTGTCTAGGATGAGAGGAACCAGGTGCTGACCACGTACCTGTGGATCAGACAGATCTGGCATGACGCCTACCTGAGTTGGGACAAGGACGACTACGACGGCCTGGAGGTCATCCGGATACCCAGCAACCTGGTGTGGAGACCCGACATAGTGCTCTACAACAAGTCAGTCGCCGGAGGGGGGGGGGGGGGGGGGGGGGAAAGGGAGGGAGAGGGAGGAAGAGAGGGAGAGAGGGAGAGGGAGGGAGAGAGGGAGGGAGGGAGAGGGAGAGAGGGAAAGGGAGGGAGAGAGGGAAAGGGAGGGAGAGAGGGAAAGGGAGGGAGAGGGAGGGAGAGGGAGGGAGGGAGAGAGAGAGGGAGGGAGAGGGAGGGAGAGGGAGGGAGAGGGAGAGGGAGGGAGAGGGAGAGAGGGAGAGGGAGGGAGAGGGAGAGAGGGAGAGGGAGGGAGAGGGAGAGAGGGAGAGGGAGGGAAGATGGAGATAGAGGGAGGCAGGAAAAGGCAGGGGAAGACATGAGAGAAAGGGAAAAATAGAGGGAGGTAGGGACAGACAGGGAAAGACAGAGAGAGAAGATGAAAGAAAGAAACCTAAATAGACAGAGAGGGAGAGATAACTATGTAATAGAACACTAAAAAAACAACAATAAAAAAACAAAAACACATCATACCTCCATTGTCTTCACTCTAATCAATGGTTGAATGGGATCCGTCGTGGGTTGACCATGTCCTCTCCCTCACACGGACCCCCTCCCTCACACGGACCCCTGCGGCCCCCGTACGCAGGGCGGACGAGGACCCGGGCCAGGCCGACACCAACGTGGTGCTGCGCTACAACGGGGAGATCACCTGGGACTCCCCGGCCATCACCAAGAGCTCCTGCGTGGTGGACGTCTCCTACTTCCCCTTCGACTGGCAGCAGTGCAACCTAACCTTCGGCTCCTGGACCTACAACGGCAACCAGGTGGGACAAACACAAGGGGTCAAGGGTCACGGCTAAACAGACAACTGATAGGGGGGGGGGGGGGGGGGGGGTTATTTAGTGTGTCTGTGTGTGTGCGTGTGTGTGTGCATATTTCTGTGTGTCCCTTTGTGTGCGTGTGCTTGTGCGTGCATGTGTGTGCTTGTGTGTGCATGTGTGGGCGTGAGTGTGTGCGTGTTAGTGCTTATGTAGGTGCATGTTTGTGTGTGTCCCTGTATGTGTGCATGTGTGTGTACAGTATGTGCGTGTGTGTGTGTATATGCATGTGCATTTGCGCATGTGTGTGTGTGTGTGTGTGTGTGTGTGTGTGTGTGCTTGTGTATGTCTGTGAGTGCGGTTGTGCATATGTATGTGTGTGTTTGTGTGTGTGTGTGTGTGTGTGTTTGCTTTTGTGCCTGTGTGTATGTGCGGGTTTGCGTGTGTGTGTGTGTGTGCGTCATTGCATACCTTCTTTTACTTCATGTCTGTCTGGTAAAGTCTCTTCTCTGTCTTGATGCATTTACATAGTGCTTTTATGGAAAGCGCTTTACTACATTGCCGGACATTCACCCATTCAGACACCGACATCAGCCATGCAAGGCGACAGCTCGTCTGGAGCAGTTAGGTTTAGGTGGCTTCCTCTGGGGCAACTTGACCCTCAGCTAGGAGGAGCCGGGGATCGAACTAGCAACCTTGCGGTTACCAGCCAACCCGCTCGACCTCCTGAGCCATTACCGTGGGCGACAGCTGGACATCGGCATGACGACACAGAGTTCCAAGCGATGAGACAGAGCAAAGCCTGAGACAGACAGGAACACAGACAGCTTCTCAATTCAATTCAATTATAGTTGTATAGCCCTTCCCCATTACAGCCTCAAAGGGCTTCAGGGCGTGTATTTGTGACGCCCTCTCTCTGGGTGTTTATGTCTCCCCTCTGTAATCCTGTCTGCTCCCCCCCCCCCTCTAGGTGGACATCGACATGGGCTCGGACAGCGGCGACCTGTCGGACTTCGTGGAGAACGTGGAGTGGGAGTGCCACGGCATGCCGGCGGTCCGGAACGTCATCATGTACGGCTGCTGCTCGGACCCCTACCCGGACATCACCTACACCCTGCTGCTGAAGCGTCGCTCCTCCTTCTACATCTTCAACCTGCTGCTGCCCTGCTTCCTCATCTCCTTCCTGGCGCCGCTGGGCTTCTACCTGCCCGCCGACTCCGGGGAGAAGGTGTCACTGGGCGTCACGGTGCTGCTGGCGCTCACCGTCTTCCAGCTCATGGTGGCCGAGAGCATGCCGCCGTCGGAGAGCGTGCCGTACATCGGTGAGGGGGGCCTGGGGGACAGGCACGGGGTTCATTCGCTCACTTGGATCAATTTTTTTCCCCATTTTATTTTTTCTTTAACCTTTATTTAACCGGGGAGAGAAAAATCACATTGAGATAGAT
Organism: Gadus morhua; assembly: GCF_902167405.1. Taxonomy (NCBI): domain Eukaryota; kingdom Metazoa; phylum Chordata; class Actinopteri; order Gadiformes; family Gadidae; genus Gadus; species Gadus morhua. The sequence goes on along the minus strand of NC_044050.1, from coordinate 25,535,630 downwards.
ATCACTTTTACAAGTGAGCTCAGGCCAAGGTAGCAGCACACTGTTAACATAATTAAGACAGACAAAGGTAGTCAATAGAGACATAAGTTAAGGTCAGACAACTTCAAGTGTTGGGTGGAGATATGACTTAAACTCGGTAAGTGAAATGATTCAGTAAGTTTGAATGATCTCTGGATCTCATTCCAAGCAACTGGTGCGCTATAAGTAAAAGCAGTCTTTCCAAACTCTGTCATTATTGATTAAACATCTGCGGGAATATACCTACTTGAACGCAGGTTATAATCCTGTCTATTGAATGTTCAATGTGTTCAGGTGTCCCATGCTTTAGTCAGGGTTGCGTTTGATCCATTCAGAGTGGTTTCCCTTGTTCGGCTAATCACATGCTGTCACAGTCGATCTAGGATACCGGAAAGGACATGGCCTATACACGGTTTCATATTTTATTAAACGCTATTTAATTTTTTATGCTAGTATTTTCTCCCATTATTATCCTTTGTTCATATTAAGGAACGCATGCATTCATGTGTGAATGCATATGTATCTGTGCATTCATATGTGTGTGTGTGTCTGTGTGTGTGTGTTTATGTGTGTATGTGTGTGTGTATGTGTGTTTATTTGCGTATGTGTGTGTGTGTGTGTATGCATATGTATGTGTGTGTGTGTATGCATATGTATGTGTGTGTGTGTTTACATGCGTGTGTGTCCGTGCATGAATGCATGTACGTCTGTTTGCTTCTAAACGACCTCCTTGCTGCCGCGCCCTCCAGGGAAGTACTACATCGCCACCATGACGATGATCACGGCCTCCACCTCACTCACCATCTTCATCATGAACATCCACTTCTGCGGCGCCGAGGCCAAGCCCGTCCCCTACTGGGCCAAGGTGGTCATCATCGACTACATGTCCAAGATCCTCTTCGTGTACGAGGTGGGCGAGAACTGCACCACGCCGGAGAGCGAGCGCACCTCGCCCTACACCGACGAGCCCATGGCGGAGGAGCGCTACGGCGTCCGGGACGACGACAACGACGACGCGTACCGGCGGGGCAACGGCCACGGCGGCGCCGGCAGCCCCAAGAGGCAGCAGGACGGCCGCCCCGACGGCCACTGCCGCCAGGACCACCAGCACCACCAGCACCACCAGCAGCAGCACCACTACAACAACCACAACAACCACCACGCCGCCCGGGGCCGCGGCGAGGAGGGCGGAGGGCCCCCGAGGCGCTACCCCCAGAACCACCACATCCGGAGGGACGAGCTGGACTACCAGAGGGACCAGCGCGGGACCCTGCAGTACCTCAACGGGGGGCTCAAGGATCAGCTGTTCTACCCCCCCTCGGAGAAGCCCTACCCGGCAGCCTGCCCCTGCAGCTGCCCCTGCCCCCAGCACCTCAAGGTGAGGAGCCGACACACACACACACACACACACACACACACACACACACACACACACACACACACACACACACACACACACACACACACACACACACACACACACACACACACACACACACCGTGTTAGGTGATCATGTTATGATGTGATCACACACAGGTGAGGAGCTCAACACACTCCTGGTTAGGTGATGATCATGTTATGATGTGGTCACACACAGGTGAGGAGCTCTACAAACACCGTGCTAGGTGATGATCATGTTATGATGTGATCACACACAGGTGAGGAGTCCTACATACACCTTCTTAGGTTATGATGCTGTTATGAGGTGATCATGTTATGATATGATCTCACACAGGTGAGGAGCCCTACACACATCCTTGTTAGGTTATGATCATGTTATGAGGTTATCATTTTATGATATGACCGTTTTATAATCATTTTACGAAATGATCATGTTATGAAACTATGTTAAAATGTGATCATATCATGTTCTAATGTGACCGTTGATCGTGTTGTGATATGATCGTATCTCTGTCCCTCCCGCTCTCTCTCTCGCTCTCTTTCTCTCTCTCTCTCTCTCTCTCTCTCTCTCTCTCTCTCTCTCTCTCTCTCTCTCTCTCTCTCTAGGTGGTGAAGAACATCCAGTTCATTGCAAACTGTTTCCGTGAGCAGCGGGCGACGTGCGCCAAGGGGGCGCAGTGGAAGAAGGTTGCCAAGGTGATGGACCGATTCTTCATGTGGATCTTCTTCATCATGGTGTTCCTCATGAGCATCCTCATCTTTGCCAAGGCGACTTAAGGGCCATGTCATGAAAAAAAGTATCTTCATCATCAGCATCATTAACTGGTTGATGAGGATCCGAGGTTCCGAAAGTATCTTCATCATCAGCGTCATTAACAGGTTGATGAGGATCCGAGGTTCCGAAAGTATCTTCATCATCAGCGTCATTAACAGGTTCATGACGTTCCGAGGGTTCAAGACCCGAACATGAACTGTGATGTTCAGAAATGTTGAAGATGACATTATAAGCTTTAGTCGTTTTGTCTACAAAGTGTGTTTGGGAGTATATTTCCTGTGTGATTCCTATGTGGGTGGAAGATCCTTTCCTTTCCATTTGGCTGAACATGTGAGGAGCCGTCGAACCAGTAAGAAGATCTCGGCCTCTCCTCAAACATGAAGACTTTATTATTGATGACCTGACACCCAGTTATATATACGTGTTACATTACTTACATTGCATTTTAAGCAGCTACTTTTAGGATTGCTACAAGGATGGCATGTTTAGAGCAGTTGAAATAAGTTACAATTAAATCAGAAGGAGTCCACAAAAAATAAAAATTATAAGAATGCAATAACATACAATAAATTATCCTACAATGGTTGAAGCTCCTCCCACATATGTTTTTTTATATGCCTACAGGCTCTAGCCCCTCCCACATACCGTTGTTTATCACCCAAAGTGACTTTGGGTCCGCCCACATAGGCTGTCTATAACCCAGAGTGGCTCCGACTCCTCACACATCTTCTTATAACCCATGATGGCAAAGGCACAAAAATTAAATATATGGTTTAAACCACTGTAGGTCAGGGGGCAGTGGACGTCTGTACGTCACTGTCTATCTAGAACAGGGGTGGGCAAACCTTTTGGCTCATGGGCCACGTTAATTTTTTAAAACTGACCAACAGTTGCGCAGTGTCTTTTATATAAGCTAATGTTTATATAAGCTAACGTAAAACTCTGCTTTCTTGCCTTACCCATTGGCCAAGTCTTCGTCATTGAGTTTTACATTTTTTGTTTTCTTGACATACTAGTTTGTATGCCAGTAGATAACTGGTTTTCGTGATGACGCCTTGAATTGTGGATTGACATACAAAAAATGTTTTGCTGATTAACTTCCTGTCTTTCTCACTCAGTCATAAAGCATAATGATGCAAAAATAAATCGTACAAATCAATATATATATATATATATATATATATATATATATATATATATATATATATATATATATATATAATTTTTTTAAATGCCTGACACCCCTGATCTAGAATGAGGTAGCACAAGATCGCCCCTGTGTTTGGAGTATTATGTTACGACCTCGGTGTCGGTGGCGACACTGTTTGTTTGTCCCTGGAGTTTCCATCTGCTGCTCCTCAGACCAGATCCTTTCCTCGGTTGGTTGGTTGGTTCTGTATGTAAGTGTATGTATCATAATGTACAGATCCACACCATCACACACGCACATACACACACTTTTGTATTGGATATTTATGTCCATCAAATCCATGTTGAAAGTCAATCAAACATTTTTGTTATTCCGAATTAAATTAATAAAGTGTCCTTTAAGTGTGCTATTAAGACCTTTCTATCACTATATTCCTCATTCTTTATGTATACGCACACATTCGGTTGCTGCTTTTTTAGTTTATTGATTCAAGATAAATCCTTCATTCTGTTGTTCCTTGGTGTATTAGCAAATATAAAAATAACCATATATTTCTCTAAAAAACTAATTTTGTTTAATAAAAACATGCATGATTTTATAATTTTCCGTTTTAAATTGAATGATGAAATGAGAGTGGCAGCAAAGAAAACCAGTAAAACCAGTTTATTTAAGGATCTACCAGTAATCTTCGATGACTGACTTCAATGGTGGATGATACCTAATGACATTGGATTTAAAACAGACCATATGGTTAAACGAGATTCCGGCTATAGTCCTCTTTAGCAACATGTCTTCCCTTCCCAGTAGCTTCCATCACGGATCTGATCGATTGTGTGTCTGTATTGAGACAGACTGTTGGACCACACACTGAGGATGGGGTCTGGCAGGGTCAAAGGGCAGAAAGCCCCCCCCCCCCCCCACACACACACACACACACACACAAGTCTGAAAGCTAAATAGAGATGTCTGGCTTCGATCCCACTTCATTGGGTATCATCCACCTGAGACACACATCCTTCTCCCCCTTTACATCCAAAGCTACGTGTACCAGTGGTTGGATAGGGAGAGGATGGAGACTTGCATGGAAAAGGAGGAAGCCTTGAGGGCGACCAGGGAGGGAAATGTGAAGAAGGAGAAGGAGAGTAAGATCAAGGATGGAAGAGCGTAGCTGTTCTCGGGAAACTGGACCACATGTTTAAGACCCTGAAGGTGCAGAAGGAGAGAGAGCAGAAGAGAGAAGAGAGACATGAGGAGATAATCCTGATAGAGAAGGAGGAAAACCAGAGAAAGAGCTAAGAACAGCAGCAGCTACAGAAGGAGCACGCCATCACGCGGAGAGAGCAGGTGAAGAGGGAGGCACTGCAGAAAGAACAGGATGGGCTCGCACAGAAGTTTCAGGGGCAGAGGAGAGGGGAGGAGGAAAGGGAGGAGAAAGCAGCATAGTAGATTAATGAGGGGAGGGAGGAGGGCCGAATGGAAAGGCCAAGTGAGATGGAGATGCATCTAGAAGCAGAGAAAAAGCGAAACACCGCCCTCCAGCGGCAGGTATGGCTCATTACAATGAAGAAATACAATGCTTGGACCAATGGGAATGGAGCGCAAAGAAAGGTGGATTAAGTAACCGTACCATAGGAACAAGAGTTGTCCGGAAACGGCTGATACAGCTAGCACAGTAAAGCCCATAGAGAACAACAACAGTTTGAGTACTTTGGTCAGACTGTGAGTGGATATGTCCCTGAAAGGGGCCTGGGGGTTTTAAATGCAGGTCTTGAGCAGCTGGAGTCAATGGAGTGTGACACATTCATTGTGTTGATTCCAAAGATTTTTTCCTTTTTAACATAGCCTTTACCGGAATTTATTTAAATAGTCATAAACACTGTTTCCATACTGTTGATGATTGATGAATGGAATTATATACATTTTGAACGAATTTTGATTAATTATTGACTCATTATTAACAATGTAGAAAATAAGATTAAAAAACAAAACCAAGTCATCATTGGCCATAAATAGCCAACATCCAGAGGTGTCAAATCAACATGCATACTTACGATAATGTCACTCCCGTTTATTATGCCTTGAAATTGTAATACAATGTTATTACTAACAAAAAAAATGTTAGTGATAAAAATACTCATTCCTTATGTTGTTGTTGAGTCAGCCTCCAGGTGTTTCATTCAGAAACAGGTCATGCAGCACTCAAACTTTTTTGCAGCTACTCCAATCCTGATGTCTGCGGTTGTCCTCAGCATGACTTGCAAGTCACAGTGGATAAGAGCCTCTGCCAAATGTTATCATCAGGACATACAGAAGAGGAGTGGGTTTTATCTCATCGCTGTGGAATTGATATACATGTGATGAGCATAGATTATATTGGGAAGTGTGAGATTTTTTGCCCGTATGTTCCTTGTAACACGTTCACGTGGACAGAGGTGATCTCAAAGCTCAGAAAAGGCTTTTATCACAGCGGTGTGATGTAGGGGCTAACAAAGGTGTATCTCATCCCGTTTAAAACAATCCCTGTTTCTACAGATAACCTGATGAGCTACACCTGTATGACAGGTGTAGCTGTATGCCTGTATGCCTGTATCACACCCTACATGAAAACACCAGCTTTCCTCGATTGAAAGATGGTGTTTTCATACTACTATTGGATGGTGAAAACACCATCGTTCCTTTCCTGAAAGATGGTATTTTCACCCTACTGTTAGATGTTTAAAACACCACCTTTCGTTCAGTTAAAGATTTCGTTTTCATCCTACTATTAGAAGGTGGAAGACTCCTTCTTTCCTTGATTGAAAGATGGTGTTTTCACACCACTACTAGATGGTGAAAACACCATCTTTCCTTGAGTAAAAGGTGGTGTTCACCCTGTTTTCACCCTCCTATTAGATGGTGGAAACGCCATCATTCTTTGAGTGAAAGCAAGCAAAAAATAATCCAGTCTTACTTTGACCTGCAGAGCCTATTGATTCCCAACACATCGAAGCCTCGCAGCCCATCATTGATCAGGTTACCGCACAGGAGACTTAATGGTCCTCATCACCATGATTCTATTTTGTGCCATAAATGAATTCACATGATGCGAGGGGATTATCAGATTATGGGGGTATTTCTGTGTGTAAGTAAGAGACTGTGACTCCAGTCTCTCTGGTTGCTCTCTCGGTGATGGGGTTAATCCTCATGTGATTACTGTAGCCCAGGTGGGCCCCTGTGAGTGGGCTCCGACTTGGGAGGTGAGGACTGGGATGTGGTGGCCCGGGAACCTCAGGCTGCCATGGCAACTTCTGCACCAATAGGAGACGAAGAGTGGCGGGGAGGTCATCCTGTGATCTTATGCAGTTGCTGATGTGGAAATGGCGGATTCAACGTACAGAGTACATCTTGTGTCGCCAATTATATGAACGAGTATCATTTAAGTATCAATTATGTTTCTCTCTCACACACACACACACACACACACACACACACACACACACACACACACACACACACACACACACACACACACACACACACACACACACACACACACACACACACACACACAAGGATGTACTGATGCTATACTGGTGCTGGGTCGACCCACCATTGGTAATCGAATATACTCTGAACGTAAACAAACACATCGACGATGTCCGGATAGGATCCACCGCTGCGCAGCCGACACGAGCATCCTGATTGATCAGAGAACCCGCCACGCCTCCCTTTCCCCACCGGAGTTCTCAGCCGCAGTGTGGACCGGGAGGGGCGCCTGCATTACCTGTTGCTGGACAAACGGCCCACGGCGGCCTGTGTCCTCTATACCCCGTGCCCTTGGCCACGGAGACCTGCCTTCTGGGCGTCACAGGGGATGTTTGAGCGCATCACCAGCGCACCCCTGATTGGTTGTGTCACGCCGACATTACAGACTGAACCGGGTGTACCGAAGGGAAACGGTGGTTCATGAAGTCACGTTAAGAATGACCTCCCGATATGACCTCAGTGGGGTGCTGCTGAATAAAGAAATAAACCATTCATGAGAAATGTGCGTTACTTTCACACCACGATTATGAAATGCAGCCTCGTTTTATGTTTTGTCTTTTTTTTTTTTTTTTTCTGTTTGTGCTTTTGAATAACCACAGAAACAAACAATAACGATTAATAACGATTGAATAATGTATTTTTCACATTATAAATGTATTACTTCATTAATTGTGTCTATACAATAATAGTGCCTGTCATCATTCGGACCAACCGTCATCCTAATTACAAATGAGTCTGCAGTCGTCAATGGCCTATGATGGTTTATGTTATTGGTGAATGTAGGTCAGTAACGTGGCGTCTGTGCAGCCCGCCTCAAAGCGCCTGCTCTCCGCCACAGCTGGTCCACTCTGCCCGGGTCTGTGTGCAGTCAGAGGAGGACTCGCTGTTACGAGGCGGTGGGTGATTGCAAACCGCTGTCCACGTGGTCTGCAGGAAATCTCCGTGCACTCAAGAGCAGCAATCACAGATTAACTTCACGGGAGAAGGAGGACGCCCACCCACAGCCCGGTCCGTTCCGATGGTCATGCCTACCAGTCCTCCAAGGAGAGAAGAGACGCTTGGCACTTAATTTCCACTTGGATTCCGGGGGAATGGGCAAGATCTTATTTTTCAACCTTTTGCCGTGACCTTGTGGTACTAGCGTGCATGCGATGAACAACGCCACCGGCCCAACATGGACCGGGAGCACGGGCGCCGTGCTGGCCAGACAAGCCGTCATCGGCTGCGTGCTCACCCTCCTCATCGTCTGGACCTTCCTGGGGAACCTCACCGTGTGCGTGGCGGTCTTTCGCTTTCGGCACCTGCAGTCCAAAGTGACCAACATCTTTATCGTGTCCCTCGCCCTGTCGGACCTTCTTGTCGCCGCCCTGGTGATGCCCTGGAAGGCGGTGGCCGAGGTGGTGGGCTCGTGGCCGTTCGGCGCCTTCTGCAACACCTGGGTGGCCTGCGACATCATGTGCTCCACCGCCTCCATCCTCAACCTGTGCGTCATAAGCGTGGACCGCTACTGGGCCATCTCCAGCCCGTTCCGCTACGAGAGGAGCATGAACCGCAAGCTGGCGTTTGTCATCATCGGCGTGACGTGGACCGTGTCTGTAGTCATCTCCTTTGTGCCCGTGCAGATGAACTGGCATCGGGGGGAGGTCAACGACCCGACGGGGGACGCTCGCGCCACGGCAAACGTCACGGACACCGGGGACAGCGGCGAACTGTGTGACTCGAGCTTAAGTCGCACCTACGCCATCTCATCTTCTCTCATCAGCTTCTACATCCCCGTGGCAGTCATGATCATCACCTACACCCGCATCTACCGGATCGCCCACATGCAGATTAGGAGGATCTCGTCTCTGGAGCGCGCGGCGGACCACGCAACGAGCTGCCGCTCCGACGCGCCCGAAAACTTTTCCCGCTCATTCTCCACCGTCAGCGCGCACTCCAACACACACACGAGTAGCTGTTCCAACAGAACCCCGAAGCTAAACCCGTTTCCATACCAGCGCGCGCTCAGGGTCTCCCTTCGAAAGGAGACCAAGGTGCTGAAGACGCTCAGCATCATCATGGGGGTGTTCGTGTGCTGCTGGACGCCGTTCTTCGTGCTCAACTGCGCGCTGCCGTTCTGCCCCAAGACGCAGGAGCTCCGCGCGCAGCACCACATCCCCTACTGCGTCAGCAAGAGGACGTTTGACGTGTTCGTGTGGATCGGCTGGAGCAACTCCTCGCTCAACCCCATCATCTACGCGTTCAACACGGATTTCAGAGACGCGTTTCTGCGCCTCCTGGGCTGCCGCGTGGCGGAGTGTTGGGGCACGACGGGCGCAGGCGTGGAGACGGTGGTGGCCAGTAACGAGCAGCCCGGCTCCGTGAAGCAGGACAGCTCGCTGTACGTCTCCTACCGTGTCAACGCCAGGGGCAGCGAGGACAGCGGGAATACAACCGTGACTTTGTTTTGCAACAAAGTGTCTCAGACCTCCTCGGACCCGGGGCCGGACACCTTGGACAAGATGGACAACATGGACGTGGCCGACAACGGCCTCACACTCGGACATATACCTCGTTAAGTCAACGTGATGACGTTAAGGCGTTTCACAAATGCGATAATGAATATCACAGGATGTATAAATACAACTTAAAGGTGTTGTATGGGTAAGGTTTCAGAGTTGCAGAGAAACACAGCGTTTCTCCGAGCACTGAGCATTGTCACATTTCACATGTTTACATGTGATTGACAAGCAGGATTTGAGTCCCCTGGACCAATTAGGGAAGAGATGCCCTTATGGGCAGAAAGCTGCCGGTAGCTGTCTGAAATCTATAGGCTCATACAGGGGCAGGTGCAATCCTCTCAAAAACGGGTATTCTCTCAGCACATAGCTGACGGATGTCTATGTCATTCCTTACATATGATATATTATATCTAATAAATAACATCTCATGAATCATACCTACAGCACCTTTGACAACATTTAATGATACTTTAACTCCCTCATGGTTGTTGTAATTCAGAGTTCAATGGGTTGCCTTTATCCTCTCCTCCTATACTTGATAGTGAAGGAGACTGTGTTGCCAAAATCTAGGATTTTTTGACGAGGCGGTGATGTAACACATTAACCAGAGGCAGCTGGTCGTCATTAAACCCAGCCGATGCCCGGACTTGTCCTCGCTATAATAAATAATGAATCCACATGTGCCTCCACGCTGAATAAAGGGACCACAGACAACAGAGTGGCTCGCTCTGCCTCACGTGTCATCGGTATACGTCTGAATGTGCTCGGTTATGTGTTTCTTGTGAATACCAAAAAAAAAATAGAAAAATCTGTTTTCATGATTGAGATCCAGAAGACTCTCAATATCCAGAGGCAGCTGTCGGGGTGAGCGCTTGATTTGTCTGTTTTATCACAACGGGATAATGTGTTGACCGTCACAAGTGGGGATTACGGAAGAACCAATAAAATGCTATGGAAACACAGGCGCAGTGTGGTGGGCGTCTAGAGTTTTATAGCAGTTCCTTACGTAAGTTAAGTAAGTATTGAGTAC